>NC_045966.1:38471343-38498843 GCF_010909765.2 Amblyraja radiata
CAGAGGACTAGGAGAAATTCAGAGTCCAGAGGAGGACAAAGGGCTTAATTAGGAAAGGGAAAATAGATTATGAAAGAAAATTGGCTGGGAACATAAAAATGGACTGCAAAAGATTTTATAGATATGTGAAGAGAAAAAGATTAGTTAAAACAAATGTAGGTCCCTTGCAATCAGAAACAGGTGAATTGATCATGGGGAACAAGGACATGTTGGACCAATTGAATAACTACTTTGGTTCTGTCTTCACTAAGGAAGACATAAATAATCTGCCGGAAATAGCAGGGGACCGGGGGTCAAATGAGATGGAGGAGCTGAGTGAAATCCAGGTTAGCCGGGAAGTGGTGTTAGGTAAATTGAATGGATTAAAGGCCGATAAATCCCCAGGGCCAGATAGGCTGCATCCCAGAGTACTTAAGGAAGTAGCCCCAGAAATAGAGGATGCATTAGTGATAATTTTTCAAAACTCTTTAGATTCTGGAGCAGTTCCTGAGGATTGGAGGGTAGCTAATGTAACCCCACTTTTTAAGAAGGGAGGGAGAGAGAAAACGGGGAATTACAGACCAGTTAGTCTAACATCGGTAGTGGGGAAACTGCTAGAGTCAGTTATTAAAGATGGGATAGCGGCAAATTTGGAAATTGGTGAAATAATTGGACAAAGTCAGCATGGATTTATGGAAGGTAAATCATGTCTGACGAATCTTATAGAATTTTTCGAGGATATAACTAGTAGGGTTGATAAGGGAAAACCAGTGGATGCGTTATATCTGGACTTTCAGAAGGATTTCGACAAGGTCCCATATAAGAGATTAGAATGCAAACTTAAAGCACACGGTATTGGGGGTTCAGTATTGATGTGGATAGAGTGGCTGGCAGACAGGAAGCAAAGAGTAGGAGTGGCCCTTGTGGCTAAGGGGATCAGAGGGTATGGAGAGAAGGCAGGTACGGGATACTGAGTTGGATGATCAGCCATGATCATATTGAATGGCGGTGCAGGCTCGAAGGGCCGAATGGCCTACTCCTGCACCTAATTTCTATGTTTCTAAGATTGTTCCCGATGTTGGGGAAGTCCAGAACAAGGGGTCACAGTTTAAGGATAAGGGGGAAGTCTTTTAGGACCGAGATGAGAAAAACATTTTTCACACAGAGAGTGGCGAGTCTCTGGAATTCTCTGCCACAGAAGGTAGTTGAGGCCAGTTCATTGGCTACATTTAAGAGGCAGTTAGATGTGGTCCTTGTGGCTAAGGGGATCAGGAGGTATGGAGAGAAGGCAGGTACGAGATACTGAGTTGGATGATCAGCCATGATCATATTGAATGGCGGTGCAGGCTCGAAGGGCCGAATGGCCTACTCCTGCACCTATTTTCTATGTTTCTATGTTTCTAGAGAGTTTTTAGGATATGGGCCAAATGCAGGCAGATGGATCTAGTGTAGATGGTAGGGCATGTTAGTTGGCGTGGGCAAGTTGGGCCGAAGGGCCTGTTTCCATGTTGTATAGCTCATAACAGTTCCCTTGGGTAGTTCATGACAAACACAAGCAACCTCAACAGACAGGACCTGCAGGGGCAGGACAGGGAACAGGGAAGGTCTCCGAGACGAAACTCAATTCATTTTAATGCAATTTAATGACAGTAAAGGCAGAGGAACTCAAGGCTTTGATATGTGCTGTTACTGGAACAGTATCTGGTTGCAGGAAGTCAAGATAGGCTGCTCGATGTTCCAGGGTGTAGTTTAGTTTATTGTCACATGTACCGAAGTATAGTGAAAAGCTTCTTGTTGCAGTGCTAGGGTCTCCATAGAGGTAGATGGAAGGTTGGGACTGCTCTCTAGTTGGGGAGAGGATGGTCCAATTGACTATCCACATCTAGAGAGTGGTCCTGAGCTACTATCTAGAGGAGGAATTATGAGAGGAGGGGCTAGAGTATCTCTAAATGTCTCTTAAATGTTGATATTGTAAATAAGCATTTCAGGCAGCTAGCTCTGCACCATTCCTAGTATCACCACATCCTTCCTGTTGTGTGATGACCAGAACAGAACACCCCTAAAGTGCCCCCACCCGCGTCCTGTACAGCTACAACCAAACGTAGACTCGGCAACAATTTCGTTGAGAACTTATGCTCAGTCCGCCTCGGCCTACATGATCTGCCGGTTGCTAACCATTTCAACTCCACTTCCCATTCCCACACTGATCTTTCTGTCCTGGGCCTCCTCCACTGTCAGAGGGAGGCCACACACAAATTGGAAGAACAGCTCATATTTCTTACAAATAGCTAACAACCCAGCTGTAGAATGTTGAATTCTCCAATTTCTACTTACACTCCGCTCCTCCCTTACCCCCTTCCTCCACCTAGTCGTTTAGCCACATTGCTTCTCTTGAGATCACACCACAGTTCGCCACATTGTTTCTCTTGAGATCACACCTTTCCCAGCCAACAATGGACCAGGCACCGCCCTGACCGAGGCCATTTGTGGCCGGCCCCGATTGGTCCTGGTCTTTTCTCACCTCCAGCTCTTCACCTCCTCCCAACCTTACATTCGGTCTGTAGAAGGGTCCCGACCTAAAACGTCACCTATCTATGTCCTCCAGAGATGCTGCCTGACCCGCTGAGTTACTCCAGCACATTGTATCTACCTCAGCTATATACTGTCCTGGCTCTCGTACTCATTGCCCCGTCCCTGAAAGCAAGCAAGCTAAGCACCTTCCTCACTACCCTACATCTTACACTGGCTTCTCAGCACCAGTGTTTTCCCCTCTGTCATCAGAGTTCTGAACAGTCCTTCCACAAGGTAGGGTACTGTCCAATTCACCTTTACCCTATTCATAGGCTACGGCTCTGCCTTTAATACCGTTATACCATACAAGCTTATCAACAAACTCACGGGACTTGGTGTCATCACTGCAACTGGATCCTCGACTTCCTGACCAACAGACCCCAATCAATGAGGATGGTTGATCAACAACCAAATATGGAACACTCATATTGAAACAATGACCAAGAAAGCATACCAACGCATCTACTTCCTCAAAAGGCTTCGGAAGTTCGGCATGTACAACTTCTCTACAACTCTCACCAACTTCTACAGATGCACCATGGAAAGCATCTTATCAGGATGCATCCCAGCTTGGTTTGGGAACTGCTCCATCCAAGACTGCAAGAAATTGCAGCGAATTGTGGACGCAGCTCAGGCCATCACACAAACTAACCTCTCTTCTATTGACCTCATTTATACCTCACGCTGCAACATAATGAAGTAGAAATCAAGGATGAGTCGCACCCTAACCACTCTCTCTTCTCCCATCCCCCATCAGGCAAAAAGTATAGAAGTGTGAAAATGCGCACCACCAGATTCGGGGACAGTTTCTTCCCAGCTGTAATCAGGCAACCGAATCATCCTACCACAACCAGAGAGCAGTGCTGAACTTCGATCTTCCTCTTTGATGAGCCTTGGGATATCCTTGATCGGACTTTGCTAGCTTTACCTTGCACTAATATCATGTATTTATACACAGTCAATGGCTCGATTGTAATCATGTATTGTCTTTCTGCTAGCTGGATAGAATGGAACAAAAGCATTTCACAGTTGTCGGTGCTGGCTCTGTTCTGATTTATTCTGTACCTTTTTATACCTCTAGTTTCCCTCTCCCCTAACTCTCAACGTGAAGAAGGGTTCCAACCTGAAACATCACCCTATTCTTTTTCTTCAGAGATGCTGCCTGATCCACTGAGTAACTCCAGCACTTTGTGTCGACTCATGTGATGGAAGTCAAGTAGGTTCAACGTAATGTCCCTCTCTGGTCAGCAGGGACACAAGGGGCCGAATGGCCTCTTCCTGTGCAGGACATGTTCACGTTTCGATGAAGTGGCCCTGCTGTGGGGAGTTACTTTGGTCAGTTCTGGTGTCAGTGAAGACGATGTGTCAGAGCAGAAGAGTAAAGGAGAAGTTGGGCTGCAGATTGTGCTGACACTCGGAGATTCACTTCAGCGCAGCGACCAGCGAGGACTGTCCTGAGCTGCTGCCGCCCGTCGCCCTGGACACACCAGGACCATGTACCTGTGGCTGATCCTCCTCTCACTGCCCCTCACCTGGGCAGGTAAGACCACCTCTCCTCCTTCCCGTCCCACCTCTCCATTACACATCCCCCCCCGTCCCCCTCCCCCTCCCCTCTGCCCCGGCACAAAGTGCAGCAAGGCTGGGCAGCACCTCCGGGGATTATCGTGGTGGGGGTTTGGGGGGGGGGGGGGGGGGGGTCCTCAGTTAGGGAGTGCTTAGAGGGGCAATGCCGCGAGAAAGGAGGGCTGGTCCTCAAAGTGACGGGGATCAGCAGATGGAGCAGGGAGGATGATAGTTTTCACTCTGAGTTGCCATAATCTTGGAGCTGATACCTGAACTAACATTTGGGGCAAATTGTACTGGTTCATGGGACGTTGTGGAAGTCAAGGGTGTTTAACTGTCACAGGCATCGTAACGGAACAAGTGGGCGCAGCTGTAGGCTGCGGGGAAGTTGTTGGAGAGTCTTGTTATTGAGCCCAGGAGCTGGGTGTAGTAGGTTGTATACCCACCGCTTCACACACGCGGTGTGCATTATGGTCTTGAGGGATGATGTTTGGGCAGCACAGTGGTAGAGCTGCTCCCTCACAGCGCCAGAGACCCGGCTTCGATCCTGACCACCTGTACTGTTCTGTTTTATGTTCTCCCTTTGCCAGAACACATTTCCTCCCGGTGCCCTGGCTTCCTCCCACACTTCCAAGACGTGTGGATTTGTAGGTTAATTGGCTTCTGTAAAAATTGTAAATTGTCCCAAGTGACGCGAAATGTCACCTATCCATGTTCTCCAGAGATTAGCCTGACCCGCTGAGTTACTCCAGCACTTTGCGTCGTTCTGTGTGTTAACCAGCAGATATCTGCAGTCCCTTGTTTCTACATAATACCATCAAAGACTCAGTGAGATTTCATCTTCTGTTTGTGTTGCGACTGTGGAATAGAGCTTCTTGAAACGGCGCGTCACAAAGTGACCACTGCCAGGAACGAGCAGCACAGTTTGTACAATCGTGTAACTTTACAAGAAGCAAAGAGATTACTTCAGCTCTTGCGAACCTCTGCTCAGAATGTTAAATGTTGTCATAGTGCCTGCCTAAACTACCTTATCTGTCAGCTCGTTCCATATACCAATGGTACAACATTTTGAGATTTAAAAAATCAAGTCTGCAATTTATCCCCAGAAAAAGCATAAAAATAAGTTGACACCTAATTCACTTTCATATCTTCAGTATTAAAAAAGTTATGGCCATTTTCATACTCAGAAATTATGTTCCCTATTGCTTTTCCATTGACTTAACTCAAAAGCTGTGATCAAGGACAGTCAAAAGCCCATAACTTTCTTAAAAATTAAGAGAACTGAATGAAATTTTCAGTTATTATGGATTGAAGCATTCTGAAACAAATATGAAACCATCTTACTTGGATTAACTGAAATTAAAGCATATAATTAGTTACCTAATTGTAGCTAATACAAAATTCAATTACTAGATCTAAACATCTACCCATTTCTTAAGAAAAGGTTAACATTTTTAAATAGCCTAAGTGTAAAAATAACATTCACACAAGAATTCACAATATAACATGATTTTTAAATCTCATTGTCATGAATTTATGGGCCAAATTGAAGGAATTTAGTGTTTAATTCCCGTAAATGAATGGCTATTTTAATCATCTTGCGAATGGGATTTTGTGGAACGTGATCGATTGGAACGTTGCAGTCTGAGCCCAGCACTGGCAGAGCCTGTTCCTGCTCTGCCGAGTCCAGCAACATCACTGGAGGAACAGACAGTGTAAGTCATCTTGTTGCAGAGATGTCATTTGTGAATGAAAAGGCCATCACCTCACAGCTTGCTCAACCTACAGCCTAAATCTTTTTACTTGGAACATAGAACAGTACAGCACATGAACAGCCCTCTGGTCCACAATGTCTGTGCCCAACATGATGACAAACAATAGACAATAGGTGCAGGAGTAGGCCATTCGGCCCTTCGAGCCAGTACCGCCATTCAATATGATCATGGCTAATCTTCCACAATCAGTACCCCGTTCCTGCCTTCTCGCCATATCCCCTGACTCCGTAATCTTTAAGAGCTCTATCTAACTCTCTCTTGAAAGCATCCAGAGAATTGACCTCCACTGCCTTCTGAGGCAGAGAACTAATCTCATCTGCCTGCACATGATCCATATCCCTCCATTCCCTGCATATTCATGTGCCCATCTAAAAGCCTCTTAAACACCACTATTGTAATCTGCCTCCATCACCCCCCACCCCCCCCCCCCCCACCCACCCCCCCCACCTCCCCCCCCCCCCCCCTCCCAGCAGCGTGTTCCAGGCCCCCACCACCTTCTGTGTAAAAATGCTTGCTCCGCACATCGCCTTTAAACTCTGCTCCTTTCACCTTCAGGCTATGTCCTCCCTGACATTTCCACCCTGGAAAAAGGTTCTGACTGTCTGCCCTGTCTATGCATGCTTCTATCAAGTCCGCGCCTCTCCCCGCTCTATCCCCTGCCCCTTCTTTCCTGTCACCCTCTTTCCGCTCCTCCTGTCACCTTCAATCCACCTCCCTCACTCTGACTTTACATTTCACTCCACCTCTTCTCTCCTTATCTGACACCTTTATCTCCTTTTCACCTCCAGCCTTTATAATGAACTCATCTGTCAATCACCCCCACCTCCCCCCCACCTCGTATCCACCTATCACTTGCCAGGCTTTGTCCCATCCCCACTTCTCTTCCAGCTTTCTCTCCCTCGCCACCACCGTCACTCCATCAGTCGAAGTAGGGACCCAACCTGAAACATCACGTGTCCATTCCCTCCACAGATGCTGCCTGACCCGCTGAGATCCTCCAGCACTTTGTGTTGTGATTGAGTATGTTGTGACTTGTATAGATCTGGCATAACTTTAACCGACAGTTTAAAAACATGACAAACATGACATTCAATATGATTCTGGCTGATCATCCAAAATTAGTACCCCGTTCCTGCTTTCTCCCCATTTATTCCCCTTTATTCCGTATTAACACAAACAGAATTACGAACGGAATTACAAATTGCCGCAGAATTAATTTAGAAATAGGAAGCCAAAACAATGAACGGACATGATAGAGAAGGTCCCATCACTCCACTCCCAGGCGACTGATATCTGCTCAAAGTCCAGTTTCATAGAAACATAGAAATTAGGTGCAGGAGTAGGCCATTCGGCCCTTCGAGCCTGCACCGCCATTCAATATGATCATGGCTGATCATCCAACTCAGTATCCCGTACCTGCCTTCTCTCCATACCCTCTGATCCCCTTAGCCACAAGGGCCACATCTAACTCCCTCTTAAATATAGCCAATGAACTGGCCTCGACTACCCTCTGTGGCAGGGAGTTCCAGTGATTCACCACTCTCTGTGTGAAAAAAGTTCTTCTCATCTCGGTTTTAAAGGATTTCCCCCTTATCCTTAAGCTGTGACCCCTTGTCCTGGACTTCCCCAACATCGGGAGCAATCTTCCTGCATCTAGCCTGTCCAACCCCTTAAGAATTTTGTAAGTTTCTATAAGATCCCCTCTCAATCTCCTAAATTCTAGAGAGTATAAACCAAGTCTATCCAGTCTTTCTTCATAAAACAGTCCTGACATCCCAGGAATCAGTCTGGTGAACCTTCTCTGCACTCCCTCTATGGCAATAATGTCCTTCCTCAGATTTGGAGACCAAAACTGTACGCAATACTCCAGGTGTGGTCTCACCAAGACCCTGTACAACTGCAGTAGAACCTCCCTGCTCCTATACTCAAATCCTTTTGCTATGAAAGCTAACATACCATTTGCTTTCTTCACTGCCTGCTGCACCTGCATGCCCACTTTCAATGACTGGTGTACCATGACACCCAGGTCTCGCTGCATCTCCCCTTTTCCTAGTCGGCCACCATTTAGATAATAGTCTGCTTTCCCGTTTTTGCCACCAAAATGGATAACCTCACATTTATCCACATTATACTGCATCTGCCAAACATTTGCCCACTCACCCAGCCTATCCAAGTCACCTTGCAGTTTCCTAGCATCCTCCTCACAGCTAACACTGCCCCCCAGCTTAGTGTCATCCGCAAACTTCCAAATAGAATATCAATTATATCTCACAGAGATCACAGAGAGCGGTGGACACCGCCTGATCCATCACGGGTACTGACCTCCCCACCATCTAAGGGATCTATAGGAAGCGCTGCCTCATAAAGGCAGCCAGCATCATCAAAGACCCACACACCATAGCCATAATCCCACATTGCTGCTACAGGTACAGGAGCCTGAAAACCGTGACATTCAAGTTCAAGAGCAGCTTCCTCCCAGCAACCGTCATGCTCTTGACTACTGCTACAGTGTCTTTGGTTGCACTAGGTACTTTGGTTTTTGCAACAGTATACATACCTAGTTTAGTTTATTATTGTCACGTGTACCGAGGTGCAGTGAAAAGCTTTTTGCTGCGTGCTATCCAGACAGCAGAAATACCATACAGGATTACAATCAAGCTGTCCACAGTGTAGAGATGCAGTATAAAGGGAATAATGTTCAGTGCAAGATAAAGTCCAGTAAAGTCTGATTAAAGATAGTCTGAGGATCTCCAATGAGGTAGATGGAAGGTCAGGACCACTCTCTAGTTGGCGACAGGACAGTTCAGTTGCCTGATAACAGCGGGGGAGAAACTGTCCCTGTGAATCTGGAGCTGTGTGTTTTCACACTTTCCCAAAACACCAAGAACTTCCTGAGGGTGAACCTACGGAAAGCAAGTGGCCCAGACGGAGTTCCTGGCCGTGTCCTTAGTAGCTGTATGGACCAGCTAGTGGGAGTATTCACGAACATCTTTAATCTCTCCGTACTCTGTTCTGAGGTACACACCTGCTTCAAGAAGACCACTCCTGTCTAGTAGCCTTGACATGCACCATCATGAAATGCTTTGAGAGGCTAGTTATGGAATGCATTAAATCCAGTCTACCCAGCGGCTTTGACCCACCGCAGTTCACCTACTGCCATCGGCGTAGCCCGACACTCATCCCTAGAACACCTGGATAAGACAGACACCTGCTTCAGACTCCTGATAGACTACAGCTCTGCTTTTAATACCGTTACACCATCCAAATTCACGGGACTTGGAATCAGCACTCATCTCTGCAACTGGATTCTCGACTTCCTGACCAACAGACCCCAATCAGTGAGCATAGGGGACAAATCATCCTCTACAATAACCCTCAACACGGGTGCTCCACAAGGATGTGTCCTCAGCCCCCTTCTTTACTCCTTGTACACCCACGACTGTGCAGCTGTATAAATCTAATTCAATTTTCAAATTCGTAGACGACACCACCATTGTGGACCTCATATCAAATAGTGATGAGACGGAGTGCAGGAAAGAGATTGAGAAACTTGTGACCTGGTGTTGAGACAACAACCTATCTCTCAATGTCAGCAAGACAAATGAGATAGTGATCGACATCAGGAAACGAAGTGGTGCACATACCCTGGTTTGCATTGACAGCGCCGAAGTAGCGGTGGTTGAAACTTCAAATTCCTAGGAGTAAATATCCCCAACAAGTTCTTCATCCATATTGAAGCAATGACCAAGAAATCACACCAACGACTCTACCTCCTTGGAAGGCTTAGGAAGTTTGGCATGTCCCTGACAACTCTCGCCAACATCTACAGATGTGCCTTAGAAAGCATTTTAGTGGGATACATCACAGCTTGGTTTGGAAACAGCTCCAAGACCACAAGAAAATGTGGGGGAGTTGCTGTGGTGGATGTTCATGTTAAACATGTATTTGGGTGGCTTGTTGCTCTTCATTGGTATAACTGTATGGCAATCTGAATGTTACTGTACCTTCATTGCTGCATGTGACAATAAACTAACCTTAAACCTGAAAAACCTTCCATTGACTATTTATACTTCACACTGCCTCGGCAAGGCCACCAGCATAATCGAGGACGAGTCGCACTCTGGCCACGCCATCTTCTCCTCTCCCATCAGGCAAATAGGTACAGAAGTATGAAAACGCACCTCCAGATTCAGGGACAGTTTCTTCCTAGCCAATATCAGGCAACTGAACCATCTTACCAACAACTAGAGAACAGTCCTAAACTACTAGCTACCTCATTGGAGACCCACGGACTATTTTTGATCGGACGTTACTGGCTCTATCTTGCACTAAACGTTATTCATGTTATTCCCCTTATCGTGTATCTGTACACTGTGTATGGCTCGATCGTAATCATGTATTGTCCTTCCACTGACTGGTTAGCATGCGACAAAAGCTTTTTACTGTACCTCGGTACGTGACAATAAACTAAACTCAAACACAACTAAGGGGCACATAGATAGAAGGAACTGCAGATGCTGGAAACGTGAGCAAGCACAAAGTGCTAGAGTAACTCAGTGGATCAGGCAGCATCTGTGGAGGGAATGGATAGGTGACATTTCGGGTCAGGACTCTTCCTCGGGTTGAAGCGTTTGGATCAATCTGAAGAAGGGTCCCGACCTGAAATGTCACCTGCCCATTCCCCCCACAGAAGCTGTCTGACCCGCTGTTCCTCCAGTACTTTATGTTTTGCTCAGGGCTCTAGAACCTGCAGTTCCTCCTGCCACTTTTATTCCGGGACAAGCCACGTACAAAATTTCCTTATGCAGCAAAAAGAATTGCAGCAGATGTGGGCACGTTACCTCAGAGCGAGAGAGGGGGGTCACATTTTTAAATACCTCTGGGCCGGTCGGGGAAGAATGATGAAGATGTGGCAAGAGTTCTAGCTGGAGATGTGGTCACGGATGGTTACGTAATCTGTCTGCTGAAGCAGAAGTGGGATTCAGAAATGGGAATTGAAATCACTACTCTCTCAGTTTGTCTTCTGTCTCCTTGCTGGATTCATCGCAAAGCCCGATTTGGTTTCAGACAACTTTAGTTCACTAGAACATTGTGTCATATTTGTGCCTGGTTCAAACCCCACTGCCCTCTGATACAGAGGCACAGACTTAGAAAGAGGAAGCCTTAGAGGGGTAGATGTTTGGGTTACTGTATTGTCACTTGTCCCAAGATTTGTTTTACAAGCTATTGGGGCCAATCATGCCATACATGAGTACATTTGGTATTACTTAAAAATAAATAAATAAGAAGTGTGCAGAATATATTTACAGAGAAATAATCTATTTACAGAGGGGAAGAAGCTGTTTCTGAGTCTGGTGGTGCAAGCTTTCAAGCTTCTGGATCTTCTGCCGGACAGGAGCAGGGAGAAGAAAGAATGAGCAGGGTGGGACAGGGACAAGTCTTTGATTATATCGGCGTCTTTCCTGAGGCAACGTGAAGTGTAGATGGAGTCGATGGTGGGAATTCTGGTCTGTGTGATGGATGGGGCTACATCCACAACTTTCTGCAATTTCTTGTGCTCTTGGGCAGAGCTGTTCCCAAACTAAACTGTGATGCATCCCAACACAATGGGGTGGCATGGTGGCGCTGCGGTAGAGTTGCTGCCTCACAGCGCCAGAGACTGGGTTTGATCCTGACTATGGGTGCTGTCTACGGAATTTGTTAATTCTCCTTGTGACCAAGTAGGTTCCCCCGGGTACTCTGGTTTCCTCCCACACTCCAAAGACCTGCAGATTTGTAGGTTAATTGGCTTTGGTAAAATTATAAATAGTCCCTAGTGTGTTGGATAGTGCTGGTGTACGGGGTGATCGCTGGTCGGCGCAGACCCGGTGGGCCGAAGGGCCTGTTTCCGCGGTGTATCTCTAAAGTCTAAAGTAAAAAGTCTTAAGTCTGAAGCCAGTGTGCATTCTGTGCTGCATCTTTGTAAATTGGTACGAGTCGTTGGAGACACTCCTGAGGAAGTGCCTTCTTTGCCCTAGCGTCAGTGTGTGGACCAGGAGAGATTGGTGGTGATATTTACCAGCAGGATGGTGAAGCTCTCCACCATCTCCACCAGCACCATCGATGCCAACACACCCTCCAAATTCTACCCACCCACAATTCTTTACGCTTTTTTGCGGTGTTGGAGCTGTTTCCAAACCAAGCTGTGATGCATCCCAATAAAATGCTTTCTCAGGCGCGTCTGCAGAAGTTAGTGAGAGTTGTCGGGGACAAGATTCATTGCGGGTTCATCATAAGATCATAAGTGATAGGAGCAGAATTAGGCCGTTCGGCCCATCAAGTCTACTGCCATTCAATCAAGGCTGATCTATCGCTCCCTCCTAACCCCATGCTCCTGCCTTCTCCCCAGAATGAAACATTTCATCTGTGTAATCAGCCACTGTTCCTTGAGGATGTGATGAGCAGATGGGATGAGGGGGAACCGATGGGTGCGGTGTGTGGGATCTGCAGGGGCTTTAGCTGCAGTCCTATACTGGAGGTGGTCACAGTGGTTAGAGTGTGTGGAACCAGGGCCCGGTTCTGATGTGGCCAGGCGAGTGGTTTACAGACAGAAAGCAAAGAGTGGGAACACACGGATTTGATAGAAACTGCTGTCTCTATTAGTCAATATCACGGGGGTCATACAGCACAGCAATAGGCCATTCGGCCCAGTTTGTCTATGCCTTCCAAGATTCCCCATCTACGCCAATCCCACCTGCCTGCGTCAGATCAATATCCTGCTCGACATTTCCTATCCATGCACCTGTCCAAGTGTCTTCTAAATATCGACACAAGGAACTGCAGATGCTGGTTTACAAAAAAAGACACAAAGTGCTGGAGTAACTCAGTGGGTCAGACAACATCTCAGGACAACGTGGATAGGTGACGTTTCAGGGTTTCACCCTTTGAGTGAAAACGTTGCTACTCCGGTTCCTATTAAATCTTTCTCCTCTCATCTTAAACCTATGTCCTCTGGTTCTTGATTCCCCTACTCTGCGTGTTCACCCTATCTATTCCCCCCCCCCCCCACTGATTTTGTACACCTTTATAAGATCACCCCTCAGCCTCCTGCGCTCCAAGGAATCGAGTTCTAGCCTGCTCAACCTCTCCCTATAGCTCAGACCCTCGAGTCCTGGCAACATCCTTGTAAGTCTTCTCTGCACACTTTCTAGCTTAATGAGATATTTTCTACAGCAGACTGACCAAAACTGAACACAGTACACCCAGGTTTGAGGGCAGCACAGTGGTGCAGCGGTAGAGTTGCTGCCTTGCAGCGCCAGAGACCCGGGTTCGATCCTGACTACAGGTGCTGTTTGTACGGAGGTTGCGTGGGTTTTCTCTGGGCGCTCTGGTTTCCTCCCACACTCCAAGGACGTGCTGGTTTGTAGGTTAATCGAAGGGCCTGTTTCTGCGCTGTATCTTTAAAGTGCCTAATTTCGTGAAGCATTCCCAGAGTTTGGGAGTTTGTGCTCAGGGATCCAGGAACTCCGCCGGCTTTCTCTCAGCAGCTTCTCGTCCACTTGCAGGTTTCAGGATGGAGCTGGAACCCAAGGAGCAGACTCAACTGAGGGGAGAACCGTTCACAGCCAACTGTATCATTGACAGCACCAGCCCGATGATCAAAGTGAAGTGGCTTTCACCACATGGAGAGGTGAGTCAGTCATTTACTTTTGCTTCAAAAAAGACACTTAGTAATTGGAGTAACTCAGCGGGTCAGGCAGCATCGCTGGAGAACATGGATAGGTGACTTTTCAGGTTGGCACCGTTCATTAAGCTGATAGGGGTGGGGGAGAAAGCTGGAAGAGAGGTGAGGCTGGACATATCCTGGCGAATGATGGGTGGATATAGGTGAGGTGGGCTCCCTCCATCGATTCCATCTCCCCTGTCTCTGCAACCAGGCCAGTAGCTCAGCAAGGCCTACACACTCCTTCCAATAAAGGCCTCCTGATCACCGGCAGATAAATTGTTCACAGCCAGTGGCCGTGACTGCTCAAACTGCTCACTGAGCTATGGAACTCTCTCCCCACCTCTCTCTCTCCTTCACCCACACCCTCTGTGGCCCGACTTTGGCCAATGTCTCATTTCTTTAGGAGGTGGGAAAAAACCCGGAGCACCCGGAGAAAACCCACAAGGGTCAGAGGGAGAGCTTGCAACTCCGTACCGACAACACCCGTAGTCAGGATCGAACCCGGGTCTGTAAGGCAGCAGCTCTACCGCTGCGCCACCGTGCCACCCAAATGGCTTCAGGTGGCTCAGTTCTACACCTTTGATGATAATGGGTAAAGTTTCTGTAAGCTGATGAGGGAGAGTGTCTGTGCGAGGGGATTCAGTGGGTGGAGAGAGTGTCTGTGGATTGGGCTAGGATTGTGGGACTGGTGGGCAGAATGGCATGGATTGCACGTTGGACTCAGTAATGCAGCGGCTTGTTCCCTCCGCAGCTTGTCCCAACGGAATCGTCCATGAGTACCCGCGGGACGCATTTAATACTGAGCGAGAGGCTGCACATCCCGGCCGTGAGCAGCGAGCATGCTGGGAACTTCACCTGCACCATGTCCGGCAGGGAAAACAGGCGCAACGTATTGCTGCAGGCCATTTCCACACTGCGAGTCGTGGGTAAGGGGTGCCATGGGGCAGTGGGGGGGGAGTGGGCTGGGCAGTGGGTGGCATTGGGGTGGGGTGAGGCCACAGAGCAGTGGGAGGGGGCTGGGCAGTGGGAGTGAGGATACAGGGCAGTGGGGGGTGGTCTGTAGTAGAACCGGTGGGTAGTGGGTGAGGGGATGGGGTGGGCACTAGCAGTGGGTGAGGGCATGGGGTGGGCACTAGGAGTGGGGACACTGGGCAGTGGATGAGGGCATGGGATGGGCACTAGGAGTGGGGACACTGGGCAGTGGGTGAGGGCATGGGGTGGGCACTAGGAGTGGACACTGGGCAATGGGTGAGGGCATGGGATGGGCACTAGGAGTGGACACTGGGCAATGGGTGAGGGCATGGGATGGGCACTAGGAGTGGGGACACTGGGCAGTGGATGAGGGCATGGGGTGGGCACTAGGAGTGGACACTGGGCAGTGGATGAGGGCATGGGATGGGCACTAGGAGTGGGGACACTGGGCAGTGGATGAGGGCATGGGATGGGCACTAGGAGTGGACACTGGGCAGTGGATGAGGGCATGGGATGGGCACTAGGAGTGGACACTGGGCAATGGGTGAGGGCATGGGATGGGCACTAGGAGTGGGGACACTGGGCAGTGGGTGAGGGCATGGGGTGGGCACTAGGAGTGGGGACACTGGGCAGTGGGTGAGGGCATGGGGTGGGCACTGGGCAATAGGGGGGATCTAGAGTGGGGCTGCTGACTAGGGTCAGGGCTGGGAGAGCGATGGATGTGTGGGGGGGGGGGGGGCTAGGCTGGGGCCGCTGGGGGGCCAGAGTGACCACTGCTGATGTACAGCCCCTTCCCCAGTAAACATGTCGAGCAGCTGCTCGCTACCTGGCCACCGCGGTGAAGGCCGGAGTGACCATGTGTCGGCACAGTGGTAGAGTCACTGTCTCACAGCGGCAGCGGCCCAGGTTTGGTCCTGACCTCAGGTGTTGCCTTTCTGTGTGGAGTTTGCATGTTCCCACTGTGACCGTGTGGGTTTCCTCCAGGAGTTACGGTTTCCTTCCACACTCTAAAGACGTGTGGGTTTATAAGTTATTTGACCCACTGTAAATCGCCCCTCGTTTATAGGGAGTGGATGAGAAAGTGGGATGACCTAGAACTAGTGAAGGGGTGATCGCTGGTCAGAGTGGACTCGATGAGCTGAAGGGCCTGGATCTCTAAACTAAGGTCCACGGGATTCACGAACTGTTACAAGCACCAACTTCTCCAATGCCTATTTTTACCAACACTATCCTTCCTTAGTTCCTTGTTTTCAGAGGCCTGCAGCCCATGACTATTTCTGGAGTTGTTTTTGTTTCTTCTCGTGTGAAAACGGACCCAAATTCTTTGTACACGTCTTCAGCCGTTTCCTTGTGAGAGCACGAGAGACCGGAGCAGCACATTTGTTCCCTCGTCCAGTCAATGCGATTGAAACACATCTTCTACCTTTGCCCCACCTTCTTGCACCAGCCCTATCCACCTTAATTTCCTTAACACTCACGGTGACCGGCACAGTGGCGCAGCGGTAGAGCTGCTGCCTCACAGCGCCAGGGAGCCGAGTTCAATCCTGACCACGGGTGCTGACTGAACGGAGTTTTCACGTTCTCTCCGTGGCTGCGTGGGTTTTCTCCGGGTGCTCCAGTCTCCTCCCACACTCCAAAGACATGTAGGTTTGTTGGTTAATTGGCTTCTGAAAATTATCTCTAGTGTATAGGATAATGTGAGTATGGGGTGATCGATGGTCGTCGTGGACTCGGTGGGCCGAAGGGCCTGTTTCTACGCTGTACCTCTAAACAAAAGCAAACTAAGAAGTTGATCCTTTCTGATTTTACGCTTCAGCTTTCCCTGCTCTTCGGAGCAGAGAATGTGGCCTCACCAATGTCTTGTACAACTTTAGCATGACCTCCCAGGTTCTATACTCAATACCCTGACTAATGAAGGCCAATGTGCCGAAAGCCTTTGTGACCACCCTATGATGCCACTTTCGGGAACTATGTTAACTGCACTCCTAGATCCCTCTGCTCTACAACAGTCCCCAGAGCCCTGCCATTCACTTCCTGAAATGCAACACCTTGCTCGTTACCTTTTCATACCTCTAGTTTCCCTCTCCCCTGCCTCTCAGTCTGAAGTTGGGCCTCGACCCGAAACGTCCCTGTTCCTTTTCTCCAGAGATGCTGCCTGAGCCGCTGCTACTCCAGCATTTTGTGTTTATCTTAGGCTTGGAGTCTGACCTTTAAATAGCCGGGGCATGTGGGGATGTTTTACGTTCCTTGTTCATGTCATGCCTTCTTGCGTGTCAACAGAGGAGCCCTATGTGCATATCTCTCCGGAGCAGAAGATGGATCTGCGGGTTGAGTTTGGTGCGACCGTGCAGCTGAGGGTGATGGTGGAGGCGTTCCCCAGGCTGACGGACCACCGCTGGGTCTGCCACAGGACGGGCAACAGCACCAATCACCAGGAAACCGTCAACGAGGAGAACAACAGGTACCCTGGCACCTGTGGGCCAACACAGCTAAGCCCAGAACCACAGTGACCCTGCACTAGTCGGGCAACAGAGCCAAACACATATCCACAGGGACCCTGCACTAGTGGGTCAATAGAGCTAAACCCAGAACAACATGTATGTATGTGTATATACACACATATATATATATACACATATATATATATATACGTACATATATACATATATATATATATACACATATACATATATATATACACACATATATATATACACATATACACATATATATACACACATATATATATATATATATATACATATACATATATATGTATATATAGATACACAGATATATATGTAAATACATATAGATATATATATATATATATATACACATATATACATATACATATACATATACCTTATACATATACATATACATATATACATATATATATATATATACATATATACATATATATATACATATATACATATATATATATACATATATATATACATATATACATATATATATATATATATGTATACATACACATACATACAAACATACATACAAACAGACACACACACACACTACCACACGGGAGGGCTGGTCCCCCGACGCAATATTCCACCTCTACACCAATTCCGATATTGGTGGCTAGTGGGGGGGGGGGGTTTCTGGAGAGCTGGTATGGGTGTTGTTGGCTGCAGGGACTACTGGTCTTCAGAGGGCTAGTATGGACATTGTGGGCCAAATGGATTCTTGGGGTGGCAGCTCAGTCCCTCAAGCCTGATGTGCTGGGTACTTGGCAGCTCACTCACGGCTGGTGGGCTGGCAGTTGATTCACGGCTATTCCTTGAAATCCCATTTCAAGCAGAGTGCAAGGCCACCAAATTAAAATCCATTTTCCTACCACTTCAAGCAGGGTGCAAGGCCACCAAATTCAAGTGCAGTTTCTTACCTCTTCGAGCAGGGTGCAAGGCCACCAAATTCAAGTGCAGTTTCATACCATTCAAGGTGGGTGCAAGGCCACCAAATTCAAATGCAGTTTCATACCATTTCATGCAGGGTGCAACGACACCACATTCAAATGCAGCTTCATACCATTTCATGCAGGGTGCAAGGCCACCACATTCAAATGCAGTTTCATACCATTTCAAGCAAGGTGTAACTACCATAAAACCACACAAAACACCACACTCACAGTTCAGTAGACATTCAGTGTGTTCAGTTGATTCACAGCTCAGACAGAGTTGTGACCTCTCCCTCCCCCATCATACAGAGACTGAGCCACACCCACACTTCCGGGTTTTATAATCCCTCCACCTTCCACCGGAAAAGGTGTGGCCTTCATGGCGTGATTGACAGGAGAGAGATTCTCAACATTTTTTAAACACTAATAACACTTTTATTTTCCATTGATGGGAATAATCCTCTGCACCTGATCAGCGGAGGGGGACTGAGTAAGATGGGTTAAAATCACAGCCATAAGTGGTGGCGTTTTACCTAAAATCAATATAGTGCAAACTGGAAGTTGTCAAGTTTAGCCAAACAACCATTTGCAGTGCATTTTTACTTCAACCCAAACAACCATTTGCAGTGCATTTTTACTTCAACCCATCAACCCCCCAAACAACCATTTGCAGTGCATTTTTACTTCAACCCAAAGAGCCATTTGCAGTGCATTTTTACTTTAACCCAAAGAGCCATTAGCAGTGGATTTTTACTTCAACCCAAAGAGCCATTAGCAGTGCATTTTTACTTCAACCCAAAGAGCCATTAGCAGTGCATTTTTACTTCAACCCAAAGAACCATTAGCAGTACATTTTTACTTCAACCCAAAGAGCCATTAGCAGTGCATTTTTATTCAACCCAAAGAACCATTAACAGTGCATTTTTACTTCAACCCAAAGAACCATTAACAGTGCATTTTTACTTCAACCCAACCATATTTTCATTTTCAAACCACATTAAGGGCACTCACAGTTGAGTTGACATGTTCAGTGTTATTCAGAGCTCAGAGAGACGTGAAACTCTGGCTTCCTCCATCTTGCAGAAACTGAGTGAGGCACACCATTTCCTGGTTTTATAGTCCCTCCCCCTCCCTCCAGCAGGGGCAGCAGAGAGAATGGCGGGGTGGCCAAAAATGACGGCCGTAGGTGGCGGCGTTCTCTCGGAAATCACGCCACAGCGAGCCAAAAGCGGTCAAGATCAGACTTTTAGTAATATAGAAGATATACTGTGTATGTGTATATATATATATATATATCCAGAGGGGTGGGGGAGCCGGAGAGGAAGGGAGAGCTTAATTGATGATTGGGAAGAGAAAGGGGAGGGATGCAGGGAGGATGCTGATGATATATTCTTATCATGTACCTGTGTAGCGAGGTGCAGTGAAGTTTACCATACAATCCAGTAAAATCATACCATAATCACAATCATAGATCACTACAAAAGAGCAACGATTGTAGTGTAATTCACCGAGACAGAACACAAAGTGTCGCCACGTTTCTGTCTGTGCAAACTCCGTACAGACAGCACCCGTTGTCAGTATTCAACCCGGGTCTCTGGTGCTGAGAGGCAGTAACCGCTGCACCACGGTGTGGCCTAATTCTGCTCCTACGCCTTATGAACTTATGATCTTCTCATCTGTCCACGGCCATCTTGAAAATGGCCATTTGTCATGTGGACCAAGCGTGGGCAGGTAAATGGGTCATGTATAGCATGGACCTGTTGGGGTGAAGGGCCTGTTTCCAAGCTGCAGGTGGTGACTTTGCCACTTGTTCCGTTGCAGATTGAACAGTTCGTTGCTGCTGGTGCGTGTGGGGGAAGCGGAGAGCGACTCCTACACATTCCTCGCTTCCAATGGCCACGCAAACTCCTCCCTCACCTTCCACCTTCATGTCAATCGTGAGTCGTTCATTCCTCGGCCTCAGAAAACCCTCGCCCCTCACCCACTGCCCATCGCCCCGCCCCTCGCCCACCACTCCCCACCCATCGCCCCTTGCCCCAACACCACAGTGGATGAAACATAGGCCCTTTGGCCCACAATGTCCGTGCTGGTCATGATGTCAAGACCAATTCTTATCTGCCTGTACATAATCCATATCCCTCCATATCCATGTGCCTATCCAAAAGGCTCTTAAACGCCACTATCATATCTACCTCCACCACCACCCCAGGCAGTGTGTTCCACCACCCTCTGTGTAAACATAACAATTGCCTAGGCATCTCCTTTAAACTTTGCCCCACTCGCCATAAAGCTATGTCCTGATTGGACATTTCCATTCCTGGATAAAGGTTTTGACTGTCTACCCTATCTATGCCTCCAATAATGTTATGTTTTTCTACCAGGTCTCCTCTCAACCTCCGACGCTACAGAGAAAACAATCAAAGTCTGTCCAACCTCTCCCTGCAGCTAATGCCCCTCATCCAGGCAGTGTTCTGGTAAACCTCCTCGACATGCGTGTCAGGGAGAGACAGATTGCTGTTGGAGTCCATGACAGGCCTCTCTCCCAGTCTGTTCCCCCCATCCCTACATACTGAGGCCACTCGGCCCATCGACTCCATACCTCTCCACACAAGGATGCTCAGGACACTCGAGATCCTTTCCAGGGTCTCGACCCGAAACGTCACCCATTCCTTCTCTCCAGAGATGCTGCCTGTCCCACTGAGTTAGTCCAGCATTTTGTGTCTGCTGTTCCTTCCTACACATTTTGTCTGTTCAGTTCACCCTGCTGCCCATCCACCTCCCTGTCTCTGGCTGCCTTGATTTAGGCTTTATTAGTGACACGTGCACTTAGGTAGAGTGACAAGCTCCTTTCTCCCTCTCCATGGCTGGGAAACAGCCCACGCACTGTGTGCCAGCTGACCTCTCGCTGTGTCTCCACAGGCTTGCCCAGGATCAGCCGGTTCTTCAGGTGGGTGTTGGGGAGCACGGGGACCGTTGTCCTGCTTCTCATCTTCCTCGTTGTCCTACTCTTCTACAAGTACAAGCAGGTGAGTGTCTTGGCTGCACCCCAGCATCTCAACCCCAGATACTCCTACAGTGCTGGATCCCAGCATCACTTCCCCCCGACACTTCCACAGCGCTGGGCCCCACCTTCTCTCCTCCCGTCACTCCCGCCCAGCGTCTCTCCCCCGCCAGCCCCAGAGGGCCATCTACCCTCAGCTTGGGTTGCACAGTTGCACAGTGGTCGAGCTGCTGCCTCACAGCACCAGAGACCCGGCTGACTGCCTGTGCTGTCTATACGGAGTTTGTACGTTCTCCCTGAGACCGCGTGGGCTATCTCCGGGTGCTCCGGTTTTTTCCCGCACTCCAAAGATGTATTGGTTTGCAGGTTCATTGCCTTTGGTAAAAATTGTAAATAGTCCCTAGTGTGTAGGACAGAACTAGTGTACAGGGTGATTGCTGGTCAGTGTCAGTGTCCCGCTTGGAGTGCATACTGTCGTTGTGTCCTTGGGCAAGACACTTCACCCACCTTTGCCTGTGTGTGAATGTGTGTGAATGTGTGTGAGTGATTGGTGGTGGTCGGAGGGGCCGTAGGCGCAGATTGGCAGCCACGCTTCCTTCAGTCTGCCCCAGGGCAGCTGTGGCTACAGAAGTAGCTTACCACCACCGAGTGTGACTGAGGAGTGAATGAATAATGCGATGTAAAGCGCCTTGAGTATTAGAAAGGCGCTATATAAATCCCATCCATTATTATTATTATTAGTGTGGACACGGTGGGCCGAAGGGCTAGTTTCCATGCTGTATCTCTTAAGCCTAAAGTAAAGTCTACTCTCATATGATACCACCACCCCACTCCTTTTAATCTACTTTCTCCTTGTAAATCTGCAACTATATTCTACACTCTGTGTAGTTTACAGTGATACAGCACTGAAACAGGCCCTTCGGCCCACTGAATCCATGCCGACCATCAATCATCCGTTCACACTACTTCTATATTATCCCACTTTCTCATCCGCTCCGCACACACTCGGGAAAATTTATAGGGAGCCAATTAACCTACAAACCCACACACCTTTGGAATGTGGGAGGAAACTGGAGCACCCGAAGGAAACCCACGTGGTCACAGGGAGAACTTGCAAACTCCACACAGACAGCACCCGAAGCCAGGACTTAACCCGGGTCTCTGGCGCTGTGAGGCAGCAGCTCTACCAAGTGCGCCACCGTACCCCCCACCCCTGACCCCAGCTCCTCACCCCCAGACCCTGCGTCTACTGTGTCTTCCCTTTCACACTACGAGCTGACGGAGGAAATCAGTTTATCTGATAAACTCCAATTAAAGATCGTCTGAAGGTCTCCAATGAGGGAGATGGTGATAGGCAGTTCAGTTGCCTGATAACAGCTGGGAAGAAAGTCCCTGAATCTGGAGGTGTTATTTTCACACTTTTGTACCTCTTGCTTGATGGAAGATGGGAGAAGAGAGAGTGACTGGGGTGAGACTGGTCCTTTATTATGCTGGTGGCCTTGCCGAGGCAGCGTGAAGTGTAGATGGAGTCAATGGAAGGGAGGTTCGTTTGCGTGATGGGCTGGGCTGCGTCTATAACTCTGCGATTTCTTGTGGTCTTGGATGGAGCTGTTCCCAAACCCAAAGGTAGTTGGGGCAGGTACTATAACAGCATTAAAATACATTTGGACAGGTACATGGACAGGAAATGTTTAGAGGGATATGGGCCAAACTTGGGTGGGTGGGACAGTGTAGGGCCAATTCAGATGAGTTGGGCCGAAGGGCCTGATCCCAAACTGACTCTACGACTCTAACTTTCATCTCGGCATCACCCCTGTGTTCCTGCAGAAACCAAAGTACGAGGTTCGCTGGAAGATCATCGAGGCGGTGAACGGGAACGATTACACCTTCATCGACCCCACTCAGCTGCCCTACAACGAGAAGTGGGAGTTCCCCAGGGAGAGGCTGCGCCTGGGTATGGATCCCTCCCTCCCTCCTGCCCACCCCCTGACCCCCGCCCCTCCCCATCCCTCCCGCCCACCCCTGATCCCCGGCCCTCCACCCTCCTCCCATCTCCTGACCCCCGCACCTTACACCCAGACCCCAGCCCCTCCCCCATCCCTCCCGCCCACCCACCCCGACTCCTCACCCCCAGAACCACGCCCCTCCCCCTACTCCTCCTTCATGCCCACCCCTGACTCCCGCCCCCCCACCCCTGACCCCAGCTCCTCACCCCCAGACCCTCGGCCCTAACCCTCCCCTGCCCCTCCCCCACCCCTCCCCCCGACCTCCCCCCTGACCCCCACCCCTCCCCCCTGACCCCCACCCCCCCCTGACCCCCACCCCTCCCCCCTGACCACCACCCATCCCCCCCTCCCCCCACCCCTCCCCCCACCCCTCCCCCCACCCCTCCCCCCTGACACTCGCCCCTCCCCCCACCCCTCCCCCCTGACCCGTGGCCCTGTGTTGCAGGGAAGGTGCTGGGTGCCGGGGCCTTTGGCAAGGTGGTGGAGGCGATGGCGTACGGAATGGCCGACGGGCAGGAGGTCACCACCGTGGCCGTCAAGATGCTGAAACGTGAGCTCACACACATCCCCCGGGGCATCGCACACACACACACACACACACACACACACACACACGCATTCGTGCACACACACACATGCAATGCACATGCGCACACACGCACATGTACGCACACTCACACACATGTATGCACACTCACATACATACACTGACATACACAATAAATAAGACACAGGGAAACACACACAGGGAGACTCATGTACAGTGTAACACATACACGCAATGACACGCACACCCCCTCGTAAGGGCCAGTGTGGGTGCGGTGTGACCCTGTGCCCCTCTCTGCCCACAGCCAGTGCCCACTCCATCGAGAGAGAAGCCCTGATGTCGGAGCTGAAGATTCTCAGCCACCTGGGGCAGCACACCAACGTGGTCAACCTGCTGGGGGCCTGCACGCACGGAGGTCAGGGGGCAAGGGTCAGGGAGCAGGGCAGGAAGAGCAATGGGCAAGGGCTGGCTGGGGGCAAGAACCAAGCGGGGTGAGAGGGGGGGGGCAGAGGGCAGTTGAGGCAAGAATCAAGAGGGCATTGGGCAGGGAGGGGGAAGGAGCAATGCAGTGGGGGTCTGGGTCAAGGTGAACAGGGGGTGCTCTGGAGCACGTGATCGGCTGCGGGAAGATGATCACTCAGACACCAGCAGCCCGGCAGTGGGGGTGAGGTGGTCAGGGCCGGGCTCGGGGTGGGGGTGGGAGTGGGGGTGAGGAGGATGGGTTCTGGCACAGGGGGGGAGGGTGGAGGTGAGCAGAGGGCTGGGGCAGCCAGGTTTGGGGAGGTGGGGTTCCGGGCAGCGGAAGGCAGAGCACCCCCGGGTGAGGTCTCTACACCCAGGGAGACTCACGGTGCTGGAGTAACTCAGTGGGTCAGGCAGCATCCCTGGAGAACGTGGATATGTGACATTTCGGGTGGATCCCCGAAACGTCATCGATCCATGTTCTCCAGAGATGCTGCCTGACCCACTGACTTACTCCAGCACTTTGTGTCCACTTTTGTAAACCAGCATTCCCAGGTTCTTATGAAATAAAAACAAACTGCAGATGCTGGTTTATTCTGAAGATAGATGCAAAGTGCTGGAGTATCTCAGCAGGTCAGGCAGCATCTCTGGAGAACATGGATCGATGACGTTTCGAGGATAGGTGATATTTCGGGTCGGGAGTTTGGAGTCGAGAGACTGCGAACTCCCGACTTGCGAACTTCTTTGTTTCTGGGCGTTCGAGTTGCCGATCCAGGCCGTGATGCAACCAGTCAGCATGCTCTCTACTGTACACCTGTAGAAGTTGAATAGAATACCTGTTGACGTATCGAATCCCCTCGATCGTCTCAGGAAGTGGAGGCGTTGATGGGCTTTCTTTGTGATTGCATCAGTGTGCTGGGTCCAGGATATGCACGCCCAGGAACTTGGCTCTCTCCACCTGCGACCCTTGAGTGTTTCTGGGTGTGAAAGCCGGGGTAACTGGGCTGATTGTCAGTCTGCTGCATTCACGGACACCTCTCTCTGCCTCTGCCCACAGGCCCCGTCCTCGTCATCACCGAGTACTGTTGCTTTGGTGATCTGCTGAACTTCCTGAAGCAGAAGGCCCAGAGCCTGAGTGACTGTGACCACGCGAACATCTACAAGAACACGGCCCTGCTGAAGGAAATCCTGAGGTAGTGAGCTGGCTCTGTGGGCCCCTCCGACCCGCTGCAATAGCTCGCTCTGTCTGAGGGAGACACGGCCCCCTTCCTACCTCGGTCCCGTCTCATTCCCCCCAACACCTGGCCCTTCAGATACCCTAGATAGTCACACAGTGCCGGAGTAACTCAGCGGCTCAGGCAGACTCTCTGGAGAACATGGATAGCTGACGTCTCGGGTCAGGTCTCTTCTTCAGACTGAAAGTCAGGGGTGATGAGTGGGAAAGAGCTGGAGGTGAGAAAAAACCAGGACCTCGGGTGCTGTCTGTGTGGAGTTTGCACATTGTCCGGGTGGGTTTCCTCCGGGTGCTCCTGTTTTCTCCCAAATCCCTAACATGTGCGGGTATGTAGGTCAATTGGCCCTCTGTAAATTGCCCCAAGTGTGTAGGGAGTGGATGAGAAAGTGGGATAGCATTGAACTAGTGTGAAAGGGTGATCGATGGTTGGGGCGGACTCGGAGGGTTGAAGGGCCTGTTTCCGTGCTGTGTTTCTGAACTAAACAAGCTAAATGGATAGCAGGCACAAGGGACCGCATGGTCCACTCCTGCCTCTTGCAGTGTGTGTGTGTGCGATTGATGGGTGCAGTGACTAATGGCGGTGTGGTGGTGGGAGTAAGAGGTCCTGGCCCAGCTCGACATGTGTGCACGGCCCCCCGTGCCTACCATCCCCCTGTCGTACCCCATGCCCCCCCATGCCAAGACCCCCCGTGTCCACCCCCCGTCCCCCTCCAGTATCCCATGCCCCCCACCCCCATGCCCAGATTGCCCACCCCCCAGCGGCGGAGGATGGGGAGGATCCCCTGTCCTGTAGCAGCCGAGCGATGACAGCCTTGTCCTCCATCTCTCTTGCAGCTCGGACGGATACCTGACCATGAGGCCCAGTGCGGACAGCAAGGCTCCCACCCCTGCCCAGAACCCCCTCCCAGAGACCCAGGGTAAGTGGGTTCATCGCCATCACCGCTGGGCAGCGGCCCAACTCAGTGCCACCCTTGGGTGCCCTGGGCAGTGGGTAAACCATCCAACTCAGTGCCACCCTTGGGTGCCCTGAGTGGTGGACCAAGGTGTAGTTGGGTGACCAGTGTGGGTTTTCTCAGGGTACTCCGGGTTTCTCCCTCATCCTCATCAATGGCCAGTGTGGACTTGCGCTGTGTCTCTCTACAACGACTTAGACCTCCCCAGGGATTCCGTCGTGGGGGGCAGAGGTTACACAGAGGAGGGGGGAGAGACCTGTTCATGTGATGGGATTGGCCTGATGGGCTGAACAATCTCATGTGTCAGTGTGGGGTAGCAGGGAGGGAGGGGTGGAGTGGCCAGCGTGGAGTAGCAGGGAAGGATGGGAGGAGTGGCCGACATGGGGTAGCAGGGACAGATGGACGGAGTGGCCGACGTGGGGTAGTAGAGAGCAACAGACAGTCACCAGTGCCGGCGTGGGGTAGCAGGGCCAGATGGGCAGAGTGGCCGACGTGGGGTAGCAGGGACAGATGGGCAGAGTGGCCGATGTGGGGTAGCAGGGACAGATGGGCGGAGTGGCCGGCGTGGGGTTGCAGGGACAGATGGGCAGAGTGGCCGATGTGGGGTAGCAGGGACAGATGGGCGGAGTAGCCAGCGTGGAGTTGCAGGGACTGACGGGCAGAGTGGCCGATGTGAGGTAGCAGGGACAGATGGGCAGAGCGGTCACTAACACGGTTCGTGTGCAGGGGACGAGGAGCCAGTGAGTGTGGATGACCTGCGGGGATTTGCTCACCAGGTGGCCCAGGGAATGGACTTCCTCTCCTCCAAAAACGTGAGTCACACCCAAGGAACACTCGCACACACACCCACACTCACACCCACACTCACACCGCAGTGAGCACTTACACACTCACACAAACACCGCAGTGAGCACTTACACACTCACACAAACACCGCAGTGAGCACTTACACACTCACACCGCATTGCGCACTTACACACTCACACCGCATTGAGCACTTACACACACTCACACCCACACTCACACCACAGTGAGCACTTACACACACTCACACCCACACTCACACCACAGTGAGCACTTACACACACTCACATCCACACTGCAGTGAGAACGTACACACTCACACCCACACTCATCACACCGCAGGAGACATCCGCACCCAGGGAACACTTGCACACTCGCGCACACCACAGGGGCACTCGTGTACTCACACCCACACCCCAGGGAGCATTCGCACACTCACACTGCAGGAGGCACTCATACACGCACCCATGGAATACTTGCATACTCACGATCACACCCACAAAG
>NC_045966.1:38803843-39032869 GCF_010909765.2 Amblyraja radiata
GGAAGGTCAGAGCCGATGATGGACTGGGCAGTGTTTACTACTTTTTGTAGTCTTTTCCTTTCCAGGGCGCTCAAATTGCCGAACCAAGCCACGATGCAACCGGTCAGCATGCTCTCGACTGTGCACCTGTAGAAGTTAGAGAGAGTCTTCCTTGACAATCCGACTCTCCGTAATCTTCTCAGGAAGTAGAGGCGCTGATGTGCTTTTTTGATGATTGCATTAGTGTTCTCGGACCAGGAAAGATCTTCAGAGATGTGCACGCCCAGGAATTTGAAGCTCTTGACCCTTTCAACCATCCACCCGTTGATATAAATGGGGCTGTGGGTCCCCCTCCTACTCCTTCCAAAGTCCACAATCAGTTCCTTGGTTTTGCTGGTGTTGAGGACCAGGTTATTGCGCTGGCACCATATGGACAGTTGCTCGATCTCTCTTCTGTACTCTGACTCATCCCCATCAGTGATACGCCCCACAATAGTGGTGTCGTCAGCGAACTTGATGATGGAGTTCGCACTGTGGTTCGCTACGCAGTCATGGGTATAGAGTGAGTACAGCAGGGGGCTGAGCACGCAGCCTTGAGGTGCTCCCGTGCTGATTGTTATTGAGGCTGACACATTTCCACCAATACGAACAGACTGTGGTCTGTGGACGAGGAAGTCGAGGATCCAGTTGCAGAGGGATGCGCAGAGACCCAGTTCTGCGAGTTTGGTAACCAGTTTGGAGGGGATGATTGTGTTAAATGCCGAGCTGTAATCAATGAATAACAGCCTGACATATGAGTTTTTGTTGTCCAAGTGGTCCAGTGCGGAGTGGAGGGCCAGCGAGATCGCATCCACCGTTGATCTGTTGTGACGGTACGCGAACAGCATCTCCCTGCTACCTTTAGGTAGAAGGGACAGGAGCCTGAAGACTGCAACGACCAGGTTCAGGAATAGCTACTTCCCCACAGCCATCAGGCTATTAAACCTGGCTCGGACAAAATTCTGAACATTAATGACCCATTATCTGTCATTTTGCACTTTATCAGTTTATTTATTCATGTGTTTTGTAGTCAATGCCTATTATGTTCTGTGTGCTGAAGCAAAGCAAGAATTTCATTGTCCTATCAGGGACACATGACAATAAACTTGAACTTGAACTTGATACTAGACCAAGTGGGACCCATGGGGGGGGGGGGGAGACTGCGGCATCTCACACACACAAAGGGGGGGAGAGAGGGGGGGAGAGAGGAGGGGGGAGAGAGTGGAGGAGGGAGAGAGAGGAGGGGGAGAAGAGAGGAGAGATGGGTGGAGGGGATGGATTGGGGAGAGAGGGGGCAGAGGGGGGGAGAGGGAGTGGGGGGGGGCCGGGAGTGGGGGGAGGAGAGGGGGAGATCTGAGAGGGGGGAGAGAGGAGAGCGTGGAGAGGGGGGAGAGAAGAGGGGGGTAGAGGGGGGGTGGAGAGAGGAGGGGAGAAGAGAGGAAGCGGGACGAAGAGAGGACGGGGGGGTACGTAGGGGGAGAGAGGAGGGGGGTAAGAGGAAGGCGGAGGAGGGAGGGGGAGAGGGAGGGGGGGGGGAGGAAGAGAGGGTGTTCGCCGAGGGGGATTGAGGGGGAGAGGGCGAGAGGGGATGGAGGGAAGAGAGGGCGGTGGAGGGGAGCGGAGAGAGCGGGGGAGAAGGGACGAAAGAGAGGGGGGAGGGCTGGGGGGGGAAAGAGGGAGGGGCGACAGAGCGGGAGGGGGAGAGGAGGAGGGAACCGGGGCGAGCGGCCGGGCAGCGCGAGTGGAGGAGGGGAGAGAGAGGAGGGGGAAGAGGAGGGCGGGACGAGGGCAAGGGGGAGAGGCGACGGCGGGGGGAGGGAGGTGGAGCAAGAGGGGGGAGAGAGGGTGGGAGCGGGGGGAGGGAGAGGGGAGGGAGGGGGGAGAGGGGATGGAGGGGGAGAGGGGATGGAGGGGAGAGAGGGTGTGGAGGGGAGGAGAGAGGGGGGGAGAGGGAGGGGGAAAGAGGGGGAGAAAGGGAGGGGGGAAGGGAGGGGGAGGGGGGAAGGGAGTGGGGATGGGGAGAGGGAGGGGAGGAGGAGGGGAGGTGGGGGGGAGAGGGAGGTAGAGAGAGGGGTGGAGGGGATGGATGGGGGAGAGAGGGGGCAGAGGGGGGGAGAGAGGGGGGGAAGAGAGGAGGGGGGAGAGAGAGTGGGGAGAGAGGGGGAGAGGAGGAGGGGAGCGGGGCGAGCGTCTGGGCAGCGCGAGTGGAGGGGGGAGAGAGGAGGGGGGAGAGGAGGAGGGGAGAGAGAGGAGGGGGGTGAGGAGGGGGAAGAGGAAGGGGAGAGCGCGGGGGAGAGGGAGGGGGGAGAGGGGTGGGAAGGGGATTGAGGGGGAATGGGTATGGGGGGGAGAGGGGGGTGGAGGGGAGGAGAGGGGGGGAAAGAGAGGGGGAGGGGGAGAGGGAGGGGGAGAAAGGGAGAGGGAGGGGGAGGGGAGGGGAAGAAAGGGAGGGGGAGGGGGAAGGGAGGGGTGGAGGGGGGAGAGGGAGGGGTGGAGGGGATGGACGGGGGGGAGGGGGAGAGAGGGGGAGAAAGGGAGGGGGAAGGGAGGGGGGATGAGGGAGGGGGGATGAGGGTAGGGGAGAAGGAGGGGAGGTGGGAGGGAGGGAGGTAGAGAGAGGGGTGGGGGAGGATGGAGGATGGGGCGAGAGAGGGGGGATGGGCAGGAGGGGGAGAAGAGGGGGAAGAGAGGGGGAAAGAGAGGGGGGGAGAGAGATGGGGAGAGAGGGGGGGAGAGGAGGAGGGGAGCGGGGCGAGCGTCTGGGCAGTGCGAGTGGAGGGGGGAGAGAGGAGGGGGGAGAGAGAGGAGGGGGGAGAGAGAGGAGGGGGAGGATAGGGGGAAGAGGAAGGGGAGAGCGCGGGGGAAGAGGGAGAGGGAGGGGGGGAGAGGGAGGGGGGAGAGGGAGGGGGAGAGGGGTGGGAGGGGGATTGAGGGGGAATGGGGATGGAGGGGGGAGAGGGGGTGGAGGGGAGGAGAGGGGGGGAAAGAGAGGGGGAGAGGGATGGGGGAGGGAGGGGTGGAGGGGGAGAGGGAGGGGTGGAGGGGATGGATGGGGAGGAGGGGGAGAGAGGGGGAGGGTGTGGGGGGAAGAGGGAGTGGGAGGAGAGAGGGGGGAGAGAGAGAGGAGGGGAAGAGGAGGGGGGAGCGTAGGGGGTAGAGAGGGGGGAAGAAGGGGGAGAGAGGGGGGAGAAGAGGGGGAGAGAGGAGGAGGGGGTAGAGAGGAGGGGGGAGAGAGGAGGGGAAGAGGAGGAGGGAGCAGAGAGGGGTAGAGGGGGGGAGAGAGGGGGGGAGAGAGGGGGGGAGAGAGGGGGAGAGAGAGGGGGGGAGAGAGGGGGGGGAGAGGGGGGGGAGAGGGGAGGATGTGGGGGAGGATGTGGGGGAGAGGAGGAGGAGGAGGTGATGAGGAGGGGAACGGGGTGGGCAGCTCGCGGGGGAGACGTCACTACCAGCGCAGACGCAGCACACAGAGCCATTGTGACATCATCAGCCAAAGCCGCTTGGTTTTATTTTCAAAGGTATTTCAGATTCTTAAACATTTTGATTAATAACGAGAAATAATGCATGAAATTTTCAGATTAGGCGATTTTTGCATAAATCTCTATCAGAATATGTAAAAACTTTACCGCTACAAGGTCGTTTTTTCATGGAGATATGATCACACACAAACAAATAAATACACAAATCCACATACAAGATCAGAATTTCATAGTTATAATAAGGATGTGATGGACTGATGGAATTAGTGTAGATGGGCAAAATGGTCAGTATGGCATGGTGGGCCAAAGGGCCCAGTTATGTGCTGTATAACTCAATGACTCAGATATGATAAATCAGTGCTGGAATAACTCTGGGTCAGGCAGCATCTGTGGAAGGAATCCTTTTCCTCCACAGATGCTGCCTGACCCGTTGATCCGACTCGAGCACTTTGTATTTTACTCAGCATCTGTAGTTCCTTGTGACTCAGAAGTAATGTTATTTACATAACATTTAACTCTCGATGAAAAGAATCAGTCCTTTGACTGTGAGATGTTATATAAGGTTTGTGGTTTAGAAAGGCCCTGTCAGCACACAAGACTTTCCGTGTCCTACAATTTATGTTAGAGCATTGAATAAGACACAAAAATCAATGTTATACTCTGTAAATGTGTACAATACTGCAGCAATCCAAGTTAGCTGCTGAATGTGTTTCCAGCATTAAAATGCTTTGGAAAAACAGAAACAAAGGAGGGAAGGTGCGTGGGAAGAGATCAGCCACATCTACACTGAATTGTGGGAAAGGGAATTAAAATGACAATAATCACACCAATGGTGCAGTGGGTAGAGCCGCTGCCTCACAGTGACAGAGACCCGGGTTCATTGGGTGCTGTCTGTGCATGGAAGTTGCATGTATTTCTGTGACCGCGTGGGTTTTCTCCGGGTGTTCCGGTTTCCTCCCACATACCAAAGACTTGCGGGTCGGGTTTGTACGTTAATTTGTAGGATCCGCTGAGTTACGCCAGCACTTTGTACCCTTCTTTGTATTCCAGCATCTGCACTTGCTTGTGATTATATCTGTATTCCAGACCAGGCTCTGTTTTGCCAACCTGGCAGTTTGCACACTGCAGGGTTCATGCTGTGGAAATTCCCTGCATCAGAACTGTGACTGGACGCCAACAGCCGTAAATCGTGTAGAACAGCGCACCCAAAAGATGCAATAAAACCTTTTAAACAGAAACACATGCACAGGCACAGATGGCCAGCAGGTGGTGCCAGGAGCCAGCAAAGCCATGTCCAACTCCACACCGCCTCTCGTGATGCTGCTTCAACTTCACGCAATCTCTTCCAAGCCCTCCTCATCGTGCTCTCTGTCACCACACCCTTCTGATTCCTTCTCCCTGCTGCATATCCAATATCCTACTCAGTTCTTCTCTACGATCACTCACCTGCCTGTTGGATTTATTATTACACCACCGATTTTCTGGCACCTTTCGTTCCACGACTGTTCTGGATTATCTGTATTGCTGGACCAACCGAGATCATGGCCTTGGGAGGGCCAAGATACCAGCCCGCGATGGGAACGGATCTGCCAACACCGATCGTGCCGGAGTTGCAGACTCCCAGCCGCAGGGGGCAAATTCAACCCGCCAATCAGCCAGGGTAGTCCTGATGAGGTTGAGATCGGCTGTCTCATCCGGCCTTGATACCACATTTTTTAGATAAAGTCCGGCAGGTGTGGGGAGGATAAATCTGTTCTGATTAAAGGGGGAGCCGAACCACAAGTAGTTGAAAAGTAGGAGGTGGACCTGTAATAGTTCATAAGTCATAGGAGCATAATTAGGCGATTCGGCCCCTCCTGTCTACTCCGCCATTCAATCATGACATCTATTTTTCCCTCTCAACCCCAATCTTCTGCCTTCTCCTCAACACCCTTGCTAATCAACAACTTGTCAATCTCTGCTTTAAAAATACCGTATGACTTGGCCACAGCCGTTTGTGGCAACGAATTCCACAGATTCACCATCCTCCGACTAAAGAAATTCCTCATCTCCTTCATAAAGGTATGTCCTTTTATTCTGAGACTGCCCTCTGGTCCTAGATTCTCCCACTAGTGGAAACATTCTCTCCACATGCACTCTATCCAGGCCTTTCACTATTCAGTAATTTTCAATGAGGTTCCCCATAATTGCCTCGGGACTTATTCTTTGAAGCACAGGAGGCTGAGTGGTGATCTTATAGAGGTGTATGAAATCATGAGGGGAATAGATAGGGTAGGGGAATCAAGAACTAGAGATATAGGTTTAAGGTGAGGGGGAAAGATTTAATAGGTACACGAGGGATACATTTTTCACACAGAGAGTGGTGGATATGGAACGAGCTGCCAGAGGAGGTAGTTGAGGCAGGTACAGTATCAACATTTAAAAGTCACTTGGGCAGGTACATGGATAGGAAAGGTTCAGAGGGATATGGGCCAAATGTGTGCAAATGGGACTAGCTTAGATGGGGCACCCTGGTCGGCTTGGACTAGTTCGGCAGTAGGATCTGTTTCCATGCTCTAATGTTCCATGTAGACCGTGGGCCGAGGTGCTTTGTCATTTCATTTTGTGACCCACATCCCACATCTACCTGTATTTATAACATTGTGTAAAAGTATTATAGAAATCATATCAGAAACACATCAAGAAAAAACCCTGCACATATTTGTAAAATATGGAAAAAACCTCAAATTTTCCGAGTTAAAATTGGCATGTCACAAAGGTAATGCTAAGCCAAGAAAGGGAGTTTGTGGAGTGCCTCCGTGATGGATTGTTAGAGCAGCTTGTACTGGAGCCTACCAGGGAGAAGGCAATTCTGGATTCAGTGTTGTGTAATGAACCGGGTTTGATAAGGGAACTCGAGGTTAAGGAGCCATTAGGAGGTAGTGTCCATACTATGATAAGTTTTATTCTACAATTTGAGAGGGAGAAGGGAAAATCGGAAGGGTCAGTATTACAGTTGAGCCAATGGAGCCATGAGGGGAGGAGCTGGCCAAAAGATGAAATAGCAGCACATTTGGATAGCAGTAACAGGATCGATCCAAGTCAGCCTTTACATAGGGGAAATCATGCTTGACTAATCTTAAGGAATTTTTTGAGGACATAACTAGGAAAATGGACAAGGCAGAGCCAGTGGATGTAGTGTACCTGTACTTTCAGAAAGCCTTTGATAAGGCCCCACATAGGAGATTAGTGGGCAAATTAGAGCACATGGTATTGGGGGTAGGGTACTGACATGGATAGAAAATTGGTTAGCAGACAGGAAACAAAGAGTGGGATTAACGGGTCCCTTTCAGAATGGCAGGCAGTGATTAGTGGGGTACTGCATGACTTGGTGCTGGGACCGCAGCTATTTACAATATACATTAATGATTTAGATGAAGGGATTAAAAGTAACATTAGCAAATTTGCAGATGACACAAAATTGAGTGTCAGTGTGAACTGTGAGGAGGATGCTATGAGGATGCAGGGTGAGTGGGCAGATGCATGGCAAATGCAGTTTAATGTGGATAAATGTGAGGTTATCCACTCTGGTGGCAAGAACAGGAAGGCAGATTATTATCTGAATGGTGTCAAGTTAGGAAAAAGGGAAGTACAACCAGATCTGGGGGGGTCCTTGTTCATCAGTCACTGAAAGTAAGCATGCAGGTTCAGCAGGCAGTGAAAAAAGCTAATGGCATGTTCGCCTTCATAACAAGAGGAGTTGAGTATAGGAGCAAAGAGGTCCTCCTGCAGTTGTACAGGGCCCTAGTGAGACCACACCTGGAATATTGTGTGCAGTTTTGGATTCCAACTTTGAGGAAGGACATTCTTGCTATGACAGAGTGCAGCGTAGGTTCCCGAGGTTAATTCCCGGGATGGCGGGACTGTCATATGTTGATAGAATGGAGCGATTGGGCTTGTATACACTGGAATTTAGAAGGATGAGAAGGAATCTTATTGAAACATATAAGATTATTAAGGGATTGTACACACTAGAAGCAGGAAACATGTTCCCAATGTTGAGGGAGTCCAGAACCAGGGACCACAGTTTAAGAATAAGGGGTAGGCCATTTAGAACGGAGATGAGGAAAAACTTTTTCACCCAGAAAGTTGTGAATCTGTGGAATTCTCTGCCTCAGAAGGCAGTGGAGGCCAATCTCTGGATGCTTTCAAGAGAGAGTTAGATAGAGCTCTTAAAGATAGCGTAGTCAAGGGATATGGGGAGAAGGCAAGAACAGGGTACTGATTGTGGATGATCAGCCATGATCACGCTGAATGGCGGTGCAGGCACGAAGGGCCGAATGGCCTACTCCTGCACCTATTGTCTATTGTCTGTTGTCTATTGTCAGTTGCCTGACACCAGCTCAGTAGGATCCACACGTTCAAGGGAAGGCGACGGCTGGAGGCCCTCAGTAGCCTGGGGTTTGCCTGGATCGAGCGCCACTCATAATACCTAGAATGCGGACTGGACTCTGAAAATGGTGCCATAACCCGGTGCCTCTTGCATGCAAGATCAATGGACTATTTCTGTACACTTGCTAATTGGGGATGTGCTTAGGTATGGCAATACTCTACTGGACTGTTTGTAAGAAAATAATTTCACTGTGCGTTTGCACTTCACACATGTGACATTAAAAGCACCATTGAACCATTGAATGTTGCCTGAGCCGCTGAGTTACTCCAGCACTTTGTGTCTTTACAGGAGGCACACATCTTCTTTGGTCTTCGCAGTTACACCAAAATGCCTGAAAAAAATTCGCCCTTGTTCTGGTTTCTCTCAGCAGAGAAAACTGTTTCTATCCGTGCTATCAACTCCTTTAATCATCTTAAGCCACTTCAATTAGATTATCCATTAATCTTCTTTGTAAAGCAATACCAGCTGAATCTGTGCTTGTCTTTTTTTCGCACTAGGGATTGGCATCTGCATATTCCGGGGGATCATGACACTTGTATTTCATTAGATAATCATTGAAACTACGTTCGAAAAAGAGGCATGTAGACAGCTCAACTTTTAACAATGATTTGCATTGATGAAATCTCTCTATTTCAGAACATCAAAGCATTTATAAATGTTATATCGGTTAAAAATATGAAGCTATACATTAATCAAACAGTCAGTTCACATTAATGAACAAAAGAAAACGGATATTAAGAAAGTATTTTGAATGCTCCTGCAGTCTAACTTGTGAAGTAAATTTGAAGGAGATTTTGCTGCAATTGACTCACGAGTCACGCAGCTTCGGCCCAACTCGACCAAGATGCCCCATGTAAGATAGTCCAATTTTCTTACGTTTAGACCATATTATTCTAAACCTTTCCCATCCACATCTTTTAAATTTTGTTATTGTACTTAGTCATCCACATTCTCCGGCAGCTCATTCCATATATCCATCACTCCCTGTGAAAAGGTTGTCCCTCAAGTTCCAATTCAATCTTTCCCAACTCACTTTAAACCTATGTCCTTAATGGCATCTTTCCAGCAGCAGGGTGACCAAAACCGAACACAATAGTGCAGCTTCACCAGTGCCTTGTACAACTGTAACATACGATGCTGATTAACCTGCTGAGTTACTCTGCCACTTTGTGTTTTGTTCCAGATTCCAGCAACTGCGGTTCCTTGTATCTTAACATCTATACTTGTGTTCCTTGTGTCTCTATGGGATGGGAGGTTTGCTAGCAGGGCAAATCTGACTGCCATTGAAAGATGGGGGTGAGCTGTCATTTGGAACCATTGCAGCTCTCTGGCAAAGGTATTGTCATGATAGATTTGCATCGTACCATTGGGAAGGAAACTCAAGGATTTACACCCAGCGGTGAGCAGATATAGATATATATATAGGTCGGGATGGTGTGTGACAGGTACTTTAGAAGGTCACTGTGGCAGACATCATTCATGATTGAGTCTCTCTGAGGATCCTTCAGCCCTTCTACTCTGGGGCTGTAGAAAGCATCTTGTCTGGTAACATCTCGATCTGGATTGGGAACACCTCTGCCCAGGTCAGAAAGGCTCTGCAGAGAGTAGTGCGTTCGGCCGAACACACTATGGGAACTACACTCACCCCCCTGAAGGACCTATACATCAGGAGGTGCAGATCCAGAGCCAGAAAGATAATGAAGGACCCCTATCACACCAGCAACGGACAGTTCCAGCTGCTATGGTCATGCCAGCTCTTCCGCTGTCACGCTGCAAAAACAGAGAGGATGAGACGGAGTTTCTTCCCACAGGCCATTAGGACTGTAAACTCTAATCTCACCAGGGACTAATTTACTGTTGTGTCTTTTTTTCTCTAAAATGTAAATACTGGTTCTGTTCTGTTCTGTTGTTTTGCACAATCCGCAGGCATTGCCACTTTCATTTCATTGCACATCTTGTATGTGTATGTGACAAATAAAGTTGACTTGACTTGAGCTAATGTGGATGTATTTTGATTGCGTCTGCGATCTACCTTGAGGAGAAACATTGTCACCAATTTTGTAGTGACGAGGCAAATGATCTTCAGGGAGCATTCAGGGAGATTAGTTCTATTAACTCCAGGTGAATGTGTGCTTTAGACAGATGTGGAGGATTTGCAAGGGCGTAGAAGAGTTTTGCAAGAATGCTACCTGGATTAGTGAGTATTGGTACAAAGGAAAAGGACATAAAGTGCTATCCATGTTCTCCAGGGACAAAATGCTGGAGTGACTCATTGGGTCAGGCAGCATCTCTGGAGAACATGGATAGGCCGAACAATCTCTAGTTTAGTTTAGTTCAGTTTATTATTGTTACGTGTACCGAGGTACAGTGAAAATCTTTTATTTATGTGCTATCCAGTCAAAGGAAAAGACTATATATGAAGAGCCGTCCACAGAGTACAGATAAACGAAAAATATCACAACATTTAGTGCAAGATAAAGTCCGATAAAGTTTGATTAAAGATAATTCAAAGATCTCCATAATTCAGTGATTATGTACAGGTGATACTTAGCCAAGAAATTTCCCATTCTAATGAAAAACATTTTTAAGGTGGTTGTAAATATCATTTTCCAAAATACTGGGTGCATTCATAGTTTAAAAAAATCATATAACATTCTTTGTCAACATGATAAATTACATTTGTCAGTGCAAATTTACAATGTAATAAATCACTCTAAAATATTGCAGTCAATTAAGTCTCACGATTTAAAAATGTTCGCTAGTTGCATGAATAGGAAAGGAACATGGGCCATTCGTGGGCAGGTGGGACTACTGTAGATGGGATATCTTGGTCGGCATGGATGTGTTGTGCTGAAGGGCTTGTTTCTCTGCTGTATATGACTATAACTCTAGTTTCAGGCTGATTAATATTATTTTTGATTTAATTCATTAGAAAAGGCACCTTAATTCAGAATTTAGACCATCGGGGCCTGCAGCCTTTCCGTTTTTTAAAGATTTGATTGACTCTTCGATGTCTTTTATCGTAATTTCAGCCCCTAGTAATTCTCTCTCTTTCTGATCTAGACCCGCAAACTTACAATTCTATAAAAATGTTTCCATTCCCGTTGATTGTTCTGTTATTTTAGATGAATACAATTTTTGGTAGTATTGTAGAAATCTATCATTAATATCTTTAGGCAGTGTTAATGTTTCTCCCTTGTCTGTTCTAATTTTGTATATTGTTTTTTCCCCATCCAATTTACGAAGTTGACGCGCTAGTAGTTTTTGTGGTTTATCACCAAATTCAAAATTTAATTGTTTTGTATGTTGATAAAGTTTTATAACTTGGTCTGAATATATCTTGTTTAATTTATATTTCAGTACTGCAATTTTATTGTGTTTTATCGTGGATGGTGCTGCTGCATTTTCTGTGTCTAATTGCTTTATTTCCATTTCCAGTTTCTGTTGTTTGGCCCTATTCTCTTTATTAAAAAATGATTGGGAAGAAATTAATGCTCCTCGTACAAATGCTTTAAATGTTTCCCAAACAAGGGAAGCAGAGATTTCAGGGCTATCGTTCAGAGCTATAGCCCTCTTAAATACTGATCAGAAAATATTAACTAAAATTTTATCTAATAGATTGAGCTTAGTGATCAGTAAATTAATACATCCCGACCAAACAGGGTTTATCCCAAAACGTTATTCATTTTATAATCTGAGAAGATTATTTAATATTATATACTCCAATAGAATTCCTAATGCAGATCTAGCAATTATTTCGTTAGATGCTGAAAAAGCATTTGACCAGGTAGAATGGCCATACTTATTCTCGGTGATGGAAAAATTTTAACTAGGAGAGAAGTACTGTACATGGGTTAAATTGTTATATTCTAATCCAACAGCCAGAATATTAACAAACAAAATGTTATCAACTAAACTTAATCTCTCTGGAGGCTGTAGACAAGGATATTCACTATCCCCACTATTATTTGCTCTTGCAATCGAACCCCTAGCAGAAAGCGTTAGAAACCATCCAGGAATATATGGATACAATACTAGAGACACAAGGAATAAAATTTCCTTATATGCAGATGATGTACTAATATATATTACAAAGTTAGAAACTAGTATTCCAAACTTATTAAATCTAATAACTCAATTTGGTCAGTTTTCGGGATATAGAATTAATTGGAATAAAAGTGAAATCATGCCAATAACAAAATTCAATTTACATACAATACAACAATCCCCTTTTAAAATAGTTAAAGATAAATTTAAATACTTAGGAATCTATGTAACTAAGACATATACCTCTTTATTTAAACTAAATTTCCAACCCTTACTGAATAAACTACATAAGAATATTCAATACTGGAAAACACTCCCCATTTCTATGCTTGGGAGAATTAATGCTATAAAAATGATTTTTTTACCGCAACTGCTGTACCTATTTCAATTAATTCCGATATATATTCCAAAAACTTTTTTCAAAAAAGTCGACTCCATTGTTACAAGTTTTGTCTGGGATTATAAGAATCATAGAATAACTAAAAAACATTTATGTAAGTCAAAGATAAATGGAGGTTTGGCTTTGCCAAATTTCTTATTTTATTTTTGGGCAGTCCATATTAAAAACATGAATTTCTGGCTGGAAGAAATGGATCGACAACCAGATTGGTTAAATGATGGAAAAGGAAGACTTTGAAATAGGTCCGATCATATTTGCCCCCACAAAACTGCACAAAAAAACCTATAAAGAAAACCCCATAATACATAGTGGAATACGAATTTGGAAACAAATAAAAAAAGATTTAAAATTGAATAATATACCACTATGCCTTCCCATTGTAAATAATCCTTCATTCAAATCATCCTTTATGGACAAAGGTTTCACACGGAAAAATTATGGAATCAAAAATATTGGACATCTTTATGGGAAAGGCACTTTTCTTTCATTTCAAGAGTTACAACAGAATTATGGATTGCACTCAAATACTTTCTTCAGATATTTACAAATTAGAGATTATGTTAAATCTAATACACAAGTCTACAGGAGTAGGGAATCAGAAATTCTTGATGAATGTTTGAACAAGCATCCTAATACTGAAAAACTAATAGCTTATATTTATAACACCCTACTAAACAAAGAGGTACCACCGACCGAACCATATAGATACAAATGGGAACATGAAATAGGTCACCCTATAACGAAAGATATGTGGGACGAAAGTTTACAACAAATACATCAATGTTCATTAAATGCCAGACATACTTTAATACAATTCAAGGTCTTACATAGACTACACTACTCTAAAATAAAACTAAATAGAATCTTCCCACAAATCTCTCCTATTTGTGATAAATGTCTACATCTAGAGGATAATTTAACACATACGTTTGCAAACTGTATAAAACTTAAACATTTCTGGACTGATATTTTTGAAATAACTTCAGAAGTTATTAATACAAAACTGGACCCAAACACAAAATTAATAATACTTGGAATATCAGAACAAAGTTTAACACTCACAACAAACCAAATAAATTTCCTCGACTACAGTATAATAATCGGGAAAAAATTAATATTAAAATTTTGGAAAGGCCCTACAACCCCCACAATTAATATGTGGATTACGGAAATGTCGGAGACCCTATACTTAGAAAGAATTAGACTTGTCTTAATGGACAAACAAGATATTTTCAATAAAATCTGGGCTCCATTCATTAACTATCTGAAGGGATAGATTGGCACAGCACGAGGACCCAACTGAAACTTGAACTCAGGATCAGATGAAAAGCTATACTTTATAATCTACGAACCTATCTCCATTGACGTATTACAGGTAACCCATTCCACCTCCTCTGTTTTTCTGTTTTATTTAATTTGTAACTTTCTGCCCTCTCTTTCTCTCTCTTTCTATAAAAAATAAAAACACTAGAAGCAGAAGTAATTGATATTTGAAAATTTTAATAATGTATGACTGATGTATATGAAAAGTCTTTTTACTATAATATGTAACTATACTTTATAATATGTCTACTTCTAATAAAAAAAATTTTTTAAAGAAAAAAAAGAAAAGGCACCTTAAAAACCTAGACCTGATCATCATCACAAAGCTGTCACTGCGAGCATCCTGTGTCCAAATTGTGCAAATACTTTAGATCATTATTGTCTCTAGTTAGTGATAGGATGATTCAGTTGCCTGATAACAGCTGGGAAGAAACTGTCCCTGAATCTGGAGGTGTGCGTTTTCACACTTCTGTACCTCTTGCCTGATAGGAGAGGGGAGAAGAGGAAGTGACTGAGGTAAGACTTATTTATGCTGGTGTTCTTGCATCCTATCCTAAATATAACAACAATAATGAGACCACAGAAACACTTCCTTGACTGAAAAGTTGTTTGAGAAATTGAAATCTTGAAAAGCATTGTAGAAATGAAAGTTTATCTTCCTGTTTTAGATCATTTGTGGTGTATTTTGTCTTTTGATTGATAACCAAAGTGAATGAGCAGTTTTGATTTGTCCAGATTTTAGCTGTTTTGAAACTCACACTTTCTAGAATATTTATGGTCTCTCCAGGAAAGATGAGACTGTGAACAAAACCATGTTTCACCGCAATCAATCAAACAGAAACTCTCGCCAAACTGTGACAAGTGTAAGCAGGCTATGAAACGTAAAATGTTTAATTCAATAACAAATCACGGAGAGAACAAAGTTGCTATCTCACAGCAAAGCCCTACTCCTTACTGCGAGACACCAGCAACACTGAAAAGAATACAAGAGAGGATGCTGTAAAAGAGAAAAGTTCGTTATTTTCTCCTACTTAGGATCAGAAATTGCTGAGTTGTGGACATAGCCCAGACCATCACGCAAACCATCCTCCCGTTCATTGACTCCATTTGCACTTCACACTGCCTCGGCAAGGCCACCAGCACAATCAAGGACCAGTCTCACCCCAGTCACTCCCTCCTCCCCTCTTCCATCAGGCAAGAGGCACAGAAGTGTGAAAACGCACACCTCCATATTCAGGAACAGTTTCTTCCCAGCTGTTATCAGGCAACTTAACCATCCTATCGCCAACTAGAGGGCGGTCCTGACCTCCCATCTACCACTGTAGACCCTCCGACTAATCTTAAATCGGACTTTACTGGATTTTATCCTGCAGTAAGTGTTATTCCCTTTATCCTGTATCTGTACACTGTGGACGACTTGATTGTAATCATTTACAGTCTTTTCACGGACTGGATAGCACGCAATAAAATGCTTTTCACTATACCTCATTACACGTGATAGTAATAAACTAAACTGTCATATTTAAACTAAGAATGCTGCTTTAAAAGAACCCAGGTCTGTGCCGGAAGGCATCCTGATTGGTTGCATCATGGCCTGGTTCAGCCACTTGAATATCCAAAATGAAGGTGACTGCAGAGAGTGATGGACACTGTCCGGCCCATCACAGGTTTTGACCTCCCCACGTCTAAGAGATCTACAGGAAGCAAAACACAAAGTGTTGGAGGAACTCAGCGGGGTAGGCAACATCTGGGACTGTCTCAAGAAGAGTCCCAATTCACAACGTTACCTATCCATTCCCAGCACAGATACCACCAGAACAGTCTGAAGACTGCACTAAAACATCGCCTATCTGTTCCATCCACAGTCGCTATCTGACTTGCTGAGTTCCTACAGCACTTTCTGTCCAATCGTGCTTTGCAGAAAACACTGCCTCAAGAACGCAGTTAATATCAACAAAGACCCACACCATCCTGGCCATGCTCTCAACTCGCTGCTACCATCAGAAAAAGGTACAGGAGTGAGAATTATGACCTCCAGATTCAAGAACAGCTTTGAGCAAGAACAACCTCAGCGGGCTGCCGAGAATGAAAGGGGACCCTACAGAGGGTGAGGGAAGCGGAGAATGAAGGGGGACCTGGTGGTGGGGAGCATATGGGGGGGGGGGGGGGGGTAAAGGAGGGGCGCAGGAAGGGCGCAGGAAGGAGGCACCCAGTGGGGGAGTAAATCTGAAGACTAATCCAACCTAAAGGCAAAGGCATGCAACAAACTACAAAATAAAATAGATGCAACAATCACAGATTCAACGTAATCCTACAGTATAAAGCAAACACGAAAAAGAAAAAGAGACATACTGCACCACGGTCATAGAGGAACCATGAGTGCAATAGCTATGAGATGTAGCAGTCTCGGTAGCTGTGACGTGTGGATGCAGGCAGTAGATAAGACTGAAGTTTTGCAACTGTCAGCACCAAAATGTGGCGTCACTTGTGCACTGCCTAGGTGAGGTCTGTTACATGATTTTATTGGGTCGTATGCAAACCAAAGCATTTCACTTGTACCTAGGTACATGTGACATTAAAGTATCATTGAATCATTGAGCATCTTCCCAGCAGCCATCAGGTTCTTGAACCACTCTGTACAACCCTACCTCAACAATAAACTACTATGGACTTTGAACTACTGAGCTTACACTATGTATTTTGGCTTGACCTATCATGGTCTGGTTTATCTAGAATAACTGATTGACTTATTATAGATTAGTTGTGTTGTTCTGCTTAATGTGCCTGTAAAGCTGCAGTAAGTTAGAATTTAATTGTTCCAATCCTGGTGTACTTAACCATTAAATACTCCAGACTCATTTCAAAAAAACTTTCTAGTTCAGACACTGGTTTATTAATCTATGTCGTTAATATGCTACTTTTTTGTATTCCTGGGCTGGATTAAATTATTCTCTTTTACTCTTTGCTGCCTCATTTGAGCGAGGGCCACTTTTAATGCAGGCGAGCCAAACAGGACAGTCATAGTGTCATAGAGCACAGAAACAGGCCCTTCGACCCAACTCATCCATGCTGACCAAGATGCCTCATCAACACTAGTTCTATCAGCCCACGTTTGGCTCATATTCCTCGAAAACTTTCCATGTTTAGTTTAGTTTAGTTTGTAGTTCAAATGTCTTTTAAATGTTGTTATAGTCCCTGCATCAACTATCCCCTCTGGCAGTTCGTTCAATATACCCTTTTGCCCTTCAGGTTCCTGTTAAATATTTCTTAAGAATCACCTTAATCCTTATTAATCACCTTAATCCTATGTCTTCTGGTTCTTGATTCCCCTCCCGTGGGTAACAGGGGCATTCACCCCTTTGTGCATTTACCTTATCTTTTTCCCCTCAGTAATGTATACACGTCTATAAGATCACCCCTTAGCCTCCTGCACGCCAAGAAATAAAGTCCTAGCATCCCAACCTTGCCCTATAGCTAAGGCCCTCAAGTCCGGAAACATCCTTGTAAATCTTCTCTGCACTTTTTCCAGCTTAAGTTAATCCTTCCTATAGCAAGGTAACCGAAACTGAACTCATTACACCAAATGCGGCCTCATCAACGTCTTGTACAATGCCTGTTCCCAGTGGCCAGTGTCAACGTTGGGATTCTTCATGGAGGCCATTTACGACTGAGATGATGAAAAACCTTTTCACCCAGAGAGTTGTGAATCTGTGGAATCCTCTGCCCCAGATGGCAGTGGAGGCCAATTCACTGGATGTTTTCAAGAGAGAGTTAGATTTAGCTCTTAGGACAAAGGGAATCAAGGGACATGGGGAAAAAGCTGGAATAGGATACTGATTTTGGATGATCAGCCATGATCATATTGAATGGTGGTGCTGGCTCGAAGAGCTGAATGGCCTACTCCTGCACTTATTTTCTAGTTTCTATGTTTCTATGTCCTAAGAGAATCTTTAATTCTCACTTTTGTCCACCACTCAGACCGCACTCCAGAAAGTGGTTGCTTTAGTATTCTGTGATCAGAAAATCTCTGACACATCCTGCCGACCTGATCTGTGATTCTTTTAACAACATCTCAATAGTCATACAACATGGAAACACGCACTTCTGCCCAGCTTGCCCATGCCGACCAAGATGCCCATCTACATTAGTCCTACCTATTCGCATTTGGCCATATCCCTCTAAACCTTTCCTATCCATGTATCTGCCCCAATGTATTTTAAATGTTGTTATAAGTCCTGCCTCAACCAACCTCCTCTGTAACTGCCCCCTCTCCTCTGGCAGTTTGTTCCATATACCCATTATCCTCTGTTGGCCCCATAGCAGAAGCGTCCACGTCACGGGGCTGGAAACTGGAAGTATCCTGAGCTAATTCTGCTACCACCATCATCTATTGTGACAAGTGATGGCTCCCACTGAATGGCGCCAGAAGCTTGCATCCTTTTCAGGATGGACGATGACAGCAAGGTCAACATTTGTATGGACTCGTAAGAAGAAGATGGACTCGTAAGAAGAAGACGACCCTCTGTGTGAAAATGATGTGTCTAGATGAGAAGCTTTGTCTGGGACAGAATCTGTGTGTCCAGAATCTTGTTTTACCAGAATGATGCCTGGATTAGGGGATGTTAGCCACAGGCAGTGGTTGGATAATGCCTGTACCACGCATAATGCCAAGTTAAACTAATCTCCTTTGCCTGCACATGATCCATATACCTTCCATATCCATGTGCCTATCTAAAAGCTTCTTAAACACCACTATCATATCTGCCTCCACAGTGGTGCAGCGGTAGAGTTGATGCCTTACAACACCAGAGTCCCGGGTTCGATCCTGACTACAGGTGCTGTCTGTGCGGTGTTTACATGTTTTACCTGTAACCGCGTGGGTTTTCTCCCACATCCCAAAGACGTGCAGCTATGTAGGTTAATTGGCCTCTGTAAATTGTTCCTAGTATGTAAGATAGAACCAGTGTACGGGGTGATTGTTGATCAGTACAAACTCCGTGAGCTGAAGGGCCGGTTTCTATGCTGCATCTCTAAACTAATCCAAACCACCCCTGTCAGCATGTTTCAGGCACCCACCACTCACTGTGTAAAAAAAACCAGATCATGAGACTGGTATACACCAAGCTATACACGCCTTTTGTGATGGCAATTTTAAAACTATTGGAGGCGGAAGGAACTGCAAATACTGAAATCTTGAACAAAAAACAAAGTGTTGGAGGATTCAGTGGGTCAGGCAGCATCTGTGAAGGGAAATGGACAGATGATATATCAGGTCAGGAGCTTTCCTCAGACATTGGAGTGGGAGGGGGGGAGAGATGGGAATGGGACAAAACCTGGCAAGTGATAGGTGGATACAGGTGAGGTGAAGTGGATGATTGGCAGATAGGCAGATGTGTCCTATCTAGGACACATGACAATAAACTCTCTTGAACTCTAAGTGTCAAAGGCTGAGGTGAAAAGGAGACAAAATATGAGATGTGTCAAATGTACAGACAGATGGAGGGATATGAGTGGAAGGGACAGAGGGAGGGTAAGAGGGGGGCTTTGTCCCACCCCCACCTCTTTCTTCCAGCATTCTCCCCCCTAGTCCAATCAATCTGAAGAATGGTCCCGAAACGAAACATCACCTACCCATTCCCATCCACAGATGCTACCTGACCCACTGAGTTCCTCCAGCACTTTGCGTTTTGCAGAAATCAATGAACAGTACAGCACAAAAAAAGGCCCTTCGGCCCAATGGCTGTGCCGAATATGATGCCAAGACCATCACTTATCCACTCACACATAATGTATATCGCTCCATTCCCTGCATATCTATATGTCTATCCAAAAGTTATTTTAATGCCACAAATTCACCACCCCTGGCAGTGCTTTACAGGCACTCACCACAATCTGTAAAAGAAATTGCCCCGCACATCTCCGTATCTGATTTTTCCATCCTGGGAAAAAGGTTCCAACTTTCTACCTGATCAATGCCTCTGATAATTTTATAATTTCCTTAAGTTTAAAACTACCATTTCCTTATCAAGCCACTTGAGTACTTGGAAGAATATTGCGTGTAAATTAGCAGTCATGTTTTTCATGTAACAGTTTCAAAGTGTTCTCTATTGTAATGAGTTTCAGGATGTCCTTCTCTTTGATGCATGCAAGCACAGCAAAGGGTAGCACAGTGGCGCAGCGGTAGAGTTGCTGCCTCCCAGCGCCATAGACCTGGGTTTGACCCTGACTACGGGTGCTGTCTGTATGGAGTTTGTACATTCTCCCTTTGGCTGCATGGGTTTTCTCCGGTTTCCTCCCGCACTCCAAAGGCATGCAGGTTTGTAGATTAGTGGATAGTGTTAGTGTACGGGGTGATTGCTGGTCAGCACGGACTCGGTGGGCCGAAGGGCCTGTTTCTGCACTGTTTATCTAAAGTCGAAAGGGATTGACAGGTTGGAGAGTATAGATTTGGGGGGTTATAGTCTAAAAAAGACCAAGTATTTCAGCAGGGTGTTTATGCTACTCAAGCTTGTAATTAAAACACCTGGAATGATCTGAATACATAAGTTCAAATCCCAACACGGAAATTGTGAAATGTAAATGCACTGTTAGTTAAATAACCTGGAAACAGAAACAAGTCTATAGTGCAGACCGTAACACGATTGCATTGTTGTAAAAGTTAGTCTACATCCCCAACTTACCTAAAGTTTGTGGTTTATATACAGTACATGTCCAGAGCCACAACAAGAAGATGGATTTTATATATTCCTATGACGTAACTCACTGAGCACTCAGTTAAAGTATAATAGATGCCAATTGTATTGGACACCTATATCTCAGGCAAAAATAAAAAGGATCAGTATATGAAATTAAGAAAGACACAGATAGCGTGGAAATGTCATGATGGCAGAGCTTTAAGGTGAGTGGGGCAAGGTTTAAGGGAGATGTGTGGGGTAAGTTTTTTTGCAGAGGGTGGTAGTGTGATAGTGGTGCCAATGAACAATAAGGGGAAATAGTGAGGCTCCCTTTTGTTGGAGATGTTTAAAGCCTGGCATCTTAGACTCAAATGCAACTTGCCACCTCAACCAATGCATAATAGCAAATGGAGATAGAGCAGACCTTGGCCACACAGTTAAAGCATAAAGGGATCACAGTAAAGGGTTGAGAATGCATCCTTGCAGGACACTGGTGCTGGGAATAATCGAGGATGTCTTGTTACCTATCCTTACTGATTGTGGTTTATGGGTCAGGTAATCAAGGAGCCACTTTCAAGGTGGGGTGGGGTGGGTCCTAGATACAGGGGAATTGAGATATTTGGATGGAATTACAGTGTTCCTTTGGTGATTACCATGGACTTCTCACCTTAAACCAGTGTCCTCTGGTTCGTGATTCCCCTACTCTGGGCAAAATACTCTGTACATTCTACTCCCTCATGATTTTGCACACCTCTATAAGATCACCCCTCATCCTCCTGAATGATATATCTGCGAGTGTTAGAATTATTTATATAAAAGTAAACATATATTAAATCCAAAGAGGTGTGATTTTGGGATCTTTTAATCCAAAAAAATGTAAATTCGTCTATTTGGCCTGTCAGAAGCTTTGGTTGCCATGGATACTGCAGGGAGACTGGTTATTCAGCATGAACACCTGCATAAATGTCTATATATATTAATTCGTTCACACAACACAGAATCAACATCTGCTTTTAATGTACCTCTGAGTGTTTTGTTTTCATCCCAAAACCTTTTCGTGTGTCTTCGGATACAAATGATAATAAATTCGACCGACCGAGGGGGCAAGCGAGCGCCAACCGCAAAATCTGGGGTAGCCGTCCGCGGTGTGAGAGGCCGACGCATGCGTCATGGACCGGCGGACCGCCACCGCCGGCGGCTGTCGCGAGGGAGAGTCCGCGCGGGGATGTAGTGCCGGCTGGCGCGGCCGCAGTGACAGAGGCTGCACGGCGGGCGCCGCAGGAGATGCCGTCGTGAACCCGGCACAAGAATGTCTGTCCGATGAGATGAGGCTCCGAAGTGGGACTGTTGTGACGGCTGTGGTCCTGTGCAGCGTGGTGTCGGTATCCTGGTACGCGGCGTTCTCCGCTCAGAAAGGTGAGGACCCCCCCCCTCACTCTCGGAGGGGCGATGGCGGAAACGGTGAGGGGCCCACCAGCATGGGCGGGGGTCTGCCTCCCCCCCCCTCCCCCCCCTCCCTCCCTCCTCCCTACGTCCAGAGTACTCGCCCTCACTGCCAGAATGCTCCCCCTACTCACTCCCAGAGTACTTCCCCCTCCGCCTCACTGCCAGAGTACTCCCCCTCCTCACTCCTGGAGTTCTCCCGAAGTACACCTCATATACAACATGGACCGGAGTACTCACTCCCCGAGTACTCTCTTCGCCCCTCACTCCACACTCCTGGAGTACTCCCTCTCCCCTTCTCACTCTGATTATCCCCATATTCCAGAGTACTCCCCCACCTCCACACCCACTGTACCTCACTGCCAGAGTAATCCTCACCCCCTAACCTCACTCACAGAGTACTCCTCCTCCCACTCCAAACGCCATCACTTTCCTTCCCATCCCTGACTCCTGCTACCCCGTTCACATCCTAGTCTTGATCCCGCACCCACCTGCATGCTCACTCTGACCCCAGCCATCTCTTCCCCACCCCTTCCTCCCTAACTGAATCCCATCCCTTCTGCTGTCATCCCTGCCTTCTCTTCCAAATCTCCTTTAATCCTAGGAATCATTTCCCCCACTGCACCAGCTTCCCAAATCTTTGATCCCATTATATCTCTCCACACCTCAAACAACTCTCCACACCTTTCCCCCCACTCTATCCCCATCCCACTCTATCCCCATCCCACTCTATCCCCATCCCACTCTATCCCCATCCCACTCTATCCCCATCCCACTCTATCCCCATCCCACTCTATCCCCATCCCACTCTATCCCCATCCCTCTCTCCCACTCTACCCCCATCCCTCTCTCCCACTCTACCCCCATCCCTCTCTCCCACCCTGTCCCCACCCTACCCTGTCCCCACCCCCCTCTCCCACACTCTCCCCACCCCCTCTCTCATGCTTTCCTTATCCTATCCCTCCTTCCCACCCTTTCCACTTCCCTCTCTCCCACTCTTTCCCCATCTCTGTCCCCTTCAGTAATTCTCTGATCGACCACCCTTCTCCCTGTTTACCCTGGGTTATCCCAGGGTACTGGTGTTGGGCTTATTTCAGACTTTCCCTCCTTGTCTCAGCTGCCAAGAGATGTCCATGGCCCTGGGATCTGGTCAACAATGCCCCAAAGCCATGCCCTGTATTTGGGTGGAGTTGAGATATTGACAGCTGTGCGTGTGTGTGTTTTCAGTGCTTCATTTTCCTCTTGTCATTTTTCTTTTTTCCCTCCGTCCCTCCTATTTGGCACAACCAAAGCTAGTTTGGTCATCCGGAGAGCGAATTGCATTCTTACCAAAATTGGTTTTAACGTTAACTTTGAAGCTTGGTCGCTGGACAAAAACAAATCATGAATACCCTACATTAGGATTAAGCATAGCAAGTCAATGTTTTCTGCTTTATTCTCTCGGGAGCTGGTGTGTCTTGTAATGCTGTTGCTTTATTGTTGTGGACTCGGTTTTATTCCTTGCTAGTGGGAAAAGGTTTGCATTGGATCAACGCCACTACGACGCTCATGAAACTCTCTGCTCATCTAATTGTGCGAAGCTTGTTGATTAAATGCTTGGTTTTGGCAAGACCAACTGGAAGGGGCAATCATTTGGTGGTTTCTTTTGTCTGCAGGGTCTTTCTGTTTAACTCTCCTCTAAGATCCCTGTGTGTATTTTTGCGTGTGGAAAGGCACGCATGGGTTTGTGTGTGTGTGTGTGTTTGTGTGTGTGTGTGTTGGATTTGCAATCACCGTCACTGTTTACAGCAACCCAGAATTGAGTAGGTTGTAAATAGAAGATGCTGGAAACTCCCTGGCTCGCCAGATTCTGTGGAGAGATGGCATTATGTTTCAGCTCCGTTTAAAATGCGTCTGTTGAAAGGTCAGTGACCCAAAACTATTCCCTCCACTGGCAGAATATACCCACGTTGCTTTTTTGTTAAAGTTGATGCAGGGTTTCAACGTTCCTTTTCCCCCACAGATATTGCTCGACCCACTGAGTTCCTCCAGCAGTTTTTAAAAAAAAGTGTCTGGTGCATTTGCAAAGCTATCAGATCTGAAGAAGGGTTCCGACCCGAAACGTCGTCTACCCAAATTCCTGCATCTGTAGTTCCTTGTATCTCGGATTTTCTTTAGTCGAGATGCCTCCTGTTCATAGCTTTTAAACTGAACTCGGGCGTGAATATTGGTGTCATTGGAGGGAGGGTTTTGACAAAGGCCCAAAACTATTCCCTCCACTGCTGAGCACACCCACATTGATCTCATGATTGCATTTGTTGCTGTATTGTTTTGTGCAGGAGGTATACAACAGGTCAGGCATCATCTGTCTTCGACCCAAAGTATTAACTTTTTCTCCACAAAGGCTGCCTGCCCAACCTGCTGAATGTTTCCAGCAATATCTGTCATTGTCATAGAGCTTTATTTGCCCACCTTGCCCAAACCGACTACATGTTGCATCTAAACTAGTCACACCTGCCTGCTTTTAGCCCATATCCCTTTAAACCTCCTATCTATGTACCTGTCTAAATGTTTCTTAAACATTGCGATAGTGCCTGGATTGTCACCTTGTAGTGGTGGAGAAGCATGTGTGGTCCTGGGATCCTGAGAGCGATGCCGTCTGGAGCAATGCTCCTGGTAGGGCCACCCATGGTGGTAAGTTCGAGGGGGAGGACTCTGACAAAGAGCAATCTAACCAAGACCTCAATGGTGGAACAGGCGGAGGATGATGGCTGACCTCAGTGGAGCATCACAACGGCTGGGAAGGCGGATGAAGGCTGCAGCAGAAAAGGGACTCCATGCCACTGGATCCTGACCTAGATTTTTTTGCACTACTTTGGGCTGCCATACAATCTTAATGCACCATTCTGCTGTTTTACACCGCTGCTGAATCTATTGTTATAATCATCATTACTGTAGGTATACTGTTTACTCTGAGCTGTATGTGAACAAGGAATTTCTTTGCACTGTGGTGTATATGGCAATAAACTAATCAGAAATTTGATCTGACTCTAAAATATTTTGGGTTAATACATGCTCTCTCAAATGCTGTATTTTCTCGACACATCTGCATCATCTTATGAAGTAACAGCTGAAAATACTTGAAATCCTCAGTCGGATGCATCTGCAGAGAAATGGCAATGTTTCACATTTATCAAACATGGGGGGTGGGGTGGGGGGGTTAGCTACGAGTTGTTAACTTGTAATGAAAGGTGGAGAGAGATCCAAAGAGGGAATAGTGATATGTCCCTCGACACCCGATTATAGTCCAGCCCCTTTGGCCTGAATCCAATAATTGGTTTAATTATTAACACGTGTACCAAGTTGCAACCACAAGGGAGATATGCTGATTTAATGAATATATTGGTCTTTGTACTTGAGAAGACCAATATATTCTCCCTGTTCAAAAGGGAACTGCAGATGCTGGAATATCGAAGGTACACAAAATTGCTGGGGAAACTCAGCGGGTGCAGCAGCATCTATGGAGCGAAGGAAATAGGCGACGTTTCGGGCCGAAACCCTTCTTCAGACTGATGGGGGGTGGGGGAAAGAAAGAAGGAAAAGGGGAGGAGGAGGAGGAGCCCGAGGGCGGGCGGATGGGAGGGTGGGAGGAGACAGCTAGAGGGTTAAGGAAGGGGAGGAGACAGCAAGGGCTAGCCAAATTGGGAGAATTCTATGTTAATGCCATAAGGACGCAAGTTGTGACAATTGGGCAGGAGGGACAACTATTTATGAAGCATCAGAGATAGTGTGCCCATTTTCTGGTAGACACAAGGAAAACGTTCTATATATCCATGCACTGGAATATCATGGATGTCTGGATGTTGCTTTTCATTCCTGTTATGACATCATTGTCATTTGAACCATTTTATCAGATTCAGCATCGAGAAACTAAAAACCTTAAAAGGAAGAAAATTGGCAAATAATATGTTACTTCCTGGTTGCTTAAAGTCATAGTCATGTTATTAATATGTAACTTTTTTTATTTCTGTGTTGCATTAGGTGATTCTCTTATCCTCTTTGCTTCATCATATGAGCGAGCACTGTTTTTAATGCAGAGGCACCAAACAGGACAGTCATAGTGTCAAAGAGAATCAGAGTCATACAGCATGGAAACGGCCCTTTGGCCCAACTTGCCCATGCTGACCAAGATGCCCCATCTACACTAGTCCCAACTATCCATGTACCTGTCCAAGTGTCTTTTAAATGTTGTTAATGTACCTGCCTTAACTACCTCTGGCAGCTTGTTCCATATACCCACCACAGCCTCTTGTGTGAAAAAAGTTACCCCTCGGGTCCCTATTAAATCAGTCTTCTCTCACCTTAAACCCATCTCCTCTGGTTCTTCATTCCCCAACTCCATGCGTCTGGTGGCTGGGTTATAGGTGTGTGGTCAGCAAGATAATGTGTGAGATTATGGTCTAGCAGTAGGTGAACTCTTTTTGAAATGCAAGCAGTGGAGTAAATTTTCAACCTGCCTCTGGGGGTCTCGCTAAAGTTAATGCTTGAACAGCAGAATAACACAAAATGGGAGAAGGCCACGTGGTTCATTAAGTCTGCCTGGGCATTCAATACGATTGTGGATGATGCACCAAGATTTCCATGGCTCTCAATTCCCTGATCGTATAAAAATGTATCTATCTCTTTTTAAGTATTGGTTTATTGTTGTCACATTTACAAAGCTGCATTGAAAAATTGTGTTTGCATGCTATCCAGTCAATGCATACTATACAATCAAGCCATGCACAAGTACAGATAGTGCAACGAGAAAAATACCAGAATGCTGAATATAGTGTTACAGCATTAGAGTCATTGCAGTTACAAAGAAGCTAGTGCAGATTAAACAAAAAAGTGCAAGTGCTGCAATAAAATAGGTTGGCAGATTAGGACTATACCCTTAATTTATGGAAGGGCCATTCAGTAGTCTGATAACAGTGGGGAAGAAGCTGTTTCTGAATCTGGTGGTATCTGTCTGACGGTAGAGGGGAGAAAAGGGAATCACTGGGATAGAGGTCCTCAATTATGTTGGCTGCTTTCCTGAGGCAGCATGAGGTATAGATGGAGTTGATGAGGGAGTGTGGGGGAGGGAAGGGGGGATGCTGGTCTGTGATGGACTGGGCTACATCCATAACTCTCGGCAATTTTTTGTGGCCTTGGTTGGAATTGTTGCCTAACCAATCTGATGCATCCTAATAAGATGCTTTCTTTGGTACATCTGTGGAAGTTGTAAGAGTAATTGGAGATATGCTGAGTTCTTTAGTCTTCTGAGGAATTGGAGGAGTTTAGTTTTGTTTAGAAATACAGCGTGGAAACAGGCCCTTCGGCCCACCGGTTCCGCGCCGACCAGCGATCCCTGCACACTAACACCATCTCCACACACTAGGGACAATTTTTACATTTACCAAGCCAATTAGCCTACAAATCTGTACTTCTTTGGAGTGTGGGAGGAAACCGAAGATCTCGGAGAATACCCACACAGGTCACAGGGAGAACATACAAACTCCGTACAGGCAGTACCCGTAGTCGGGATCGAACCCGGGCCTCCGACGCTGGATTTGCTGTAAGGCAGCAGCTCTACCATTGCGCCACCGTGACCGCTTTCATGTCTATCGATTCAATTTAATCATTGGTGTGCTTTCTCGTCCATCAATTCAATTTGATCGATTAAGGACAAATTGTTGGTGACTTTTACGCTCAGGAACTAGAAACTCTCAGTTGTCTCCCCTTCAGCCCATTGATGCTTACTGGTGCATGCACATACCTTGTTGCCTTCTCAATAACCAGTCTGAAGAATACTTCCTACCAGAAATATCACCTGAGTTACAATCCAAGTCTATCCAACCTCTCATTGTTGTTAATCCCCTTAATCCAGGCTTCATTCTGGTACAGATCGACACAAAGTGCTGGAGTAACTCCGCCGGTCAGGCAGCATCTTTGGGGAAAACGGATGGGTGACGTTTCGGGTCGGGACTCTTCATCAGGCTAATTGTAGTAGAGGAGTTTATCATTGTGGTAAACCTCCGCACCCTTTCCAAAACCTCCACCTTCTCCTTGCAATGGGGCGACCAGAACTGCACACAATACTCCAAATGCAACCAAAACAAAGTCCGATAAAGCTGCATCATGACTTCCTGACTCGTATACTCAATGACCCATGAAAGCAAGTGTAGCATATGCTGCCTTTACCACTCTGCTTGCATTGCCACTTTCAGGGAGTTATGGATTTGGACCTCCAGGTCTCTGGAGAATTCCATTGATTCACCGCTTTTATAGAAACTGAGGTTTCATACAATGTATCTGTGGTTACAGATTTAAAATTTACGACCTGCGTTGAGATTTTGCAATTGGCATTTGAATTGACGTAAATAAATGAAAGAATAAATAAAATGTATATTTAGACACTTTTGTGGGGCAGTTGGCGTGAGGCAGCTTGCTACTGTTAATCCTGTGCAGAACTCTGTGACGGCTACAAGAACGTCAGCCCATGAAGATACCGCAGAGACGGAAGCCAGGCTTAAACATCAGCAAGTCTCCTGGTGTTGTTCCAGCTATTATTCTGTGGAAGGCTGATAACCAGACCATGTTTCTTTTGGTGTTTTGAGGAGGTGGCTCCTGGCAGGCTTTAGGCAGTCCGATTGAGTCATTGGATCTCTCTAACTTCATACTGTACTGGGAGCCAGGATCAGCACATTCTATTTAGTTTTCATTTAACCCAGGTCTCTGGCGCTGTGAGGCAGCCACTCTTCCACTGCGCCTCTATGCTGCCCTGGTGTTGCACACAGACAATCATTTTAGTTTAGTTTGGAGAGACAGCATGGAAACAGGCCCTTCATTCCACGGAGTCCACGCCGACCACCTGTTCACAGTAGTTCTGTATTCCACTTTCTCATCCGCTCCCCACACACTCGGGGAAATTTAGTGGCCAACTACAGTCCCGCATATCCTTGGGAGGTGGAAGGAAATCCGGAGGAAACCCACACGCTCACAGATTGAACGCACAAACCCCACACAGACAGCACCTGAGGTCATGATCAAATTTAAAAAAAATAGCAAGCAAAAAACACTATAGCTATAGCCCACCCCGCTTGCTCTCACTTCCTGAATCATGGTGGTTAAATCACTGGATTAGTAACCAGAGGTCTCAGCAGATTCACTGGAGGAATGACAGAAGCTGAGGAATTCGAAATACAAAGAAAATGTGGAATATAAAATACTACTATAAATAGCCATGACTGTGAAACCAATGAATTATTCTAAAATGCTCGCTAGTTTATTAATGTTTGACAGGAAAGAAAGTCTGTTGCCTTTACCAGGTTTGTGATAACAAACTGATCAAAATCCTAACTGCTTCCTGAAGTGGCCAAGGTATTCAGCTCGGAGATGAAGAATCAGCATCAAATGCTGATTTAGCCAGCTGAATCTGTACCCTGCGAATAATTAAATTAAATTTATTTAACATCATGTTCTGATGAAAGGACAATGACCTGTTTCCCTCTGCACAGATACTGGCAGAAGATCTGAATATTTTTAGCATATGAAATTCTTGAGATTATTGCTATCCATGGTGTCTAGCTTTTACCCTATAAACTCTAAAACAAGTGTTTTAAAGCCTCATCTATTTTTAGTCTTCTAATTTGTGGAACATGCCACATGATTTATTACACCATTACCTGTGATTTCTTGGGTAACAGTTGGTATATTCAATGTATTGGAAATGGTGGTTGTTGCCTTGAGGGTCCCGTAACGTTGAGGATAACTTGTTTCTACTCCGGGGTTTGAGGAAAGGTTCCGACCCGAAACGTTGCCTGTCCATTCCCTCCATATTTGCTGCCGGACCCACGGAGTTCTTCCTGCAGTCTGTATGCTGTACAGATCTTTGTTTAAGAAGGAACTGCAGATGCTGGAAAATCGAAGGTACACAAAAATGCTGGAGAAACTCAGCAGGTGCAGCAGCATCTATGTCTGAAGAAGGGTTTCTGCCCGAAACTTTGCCTATTTCCTTCGCTCCATAGATGCTGCTGCACCCGCTGAGTTTATCCAGCATTTTTGTGTACCTGCTGTACAGATCTGTTTGGTGGTGGTGCAGCTGTTAAATTCCAAGACATTCAGGATCCCTGAACAAATAATCCAGAGATGCGAGTTCAACTCAGCACCTTCTTCCTCTGAGTGCATGGGCTTCCTCTGGTTGCTCCAGTTTGTTCTCATATCCCAAAGACGTGCGTGTCTGTAGGTTAATTGGCCTCTGTAAAAATTGCCCCTGAAGCATGTGTGACAAAGTGGGTAAACGTAGAACCAGTGTGAACAAGTGATTGATGGGCGATGTGGATTCGATGAGCTGAATGGCCTGTTTCCATGTTGTATCCCTAAAACTACAAACTTTGGACCCCTTGGCCGTTGAACCAAGGCATGACTCATGACCAAGGCAAGGTGTGATAGCTAGACAAAAATGCTGGTGAAACTCAGCGGGTGCAGCAGCATCTATGGAGCGATGGAAATGGGCAACCTTTTGGGCCGAAACGTTGCCTATTTCCTTCGCTCCATAGATTCTGCTGCACCCGCTGAGTTTCTCCAGCATTTTTGTCTACCTTCGATTTTCCAGCATCTGGAGTTCCTTCTTAAAAATTCTGTGTGATAGCTTATGTTTAATAGTGATCCCACATGTAACGGAATCGTGCTTTTAGTCATCGAAAGGACATATTTGGGAGTTGCGGTGAATGCCTTGGAGAGGTTCTGAGATGTAAAGCGTACACACTGAATATATATGCTGAATGTGGAGGGAACACATGTAATAATGTGATGCCAATCAAGTATCCTTTCGTTTTGACTTTAGGCTGTGTGGTGGAATCTGGAGTGAGTTGATGGGCGTGTACGGACAATAAAAAGGCATTGGTGTTAGATTTGTGTAATTTGATACTTGATGGTTGGCGTGAACTTGGTGGGCTGAAGGGTCTGTTTCTCTGTTGTATCTCTCTGACCCTGGCTGCACCTACCTATCTGTGTCCATGACTGAATATTGTTGATGCATATAGTTGCTCTCTGCTTCATTGTATCTGAATTGTGGATGGATTTGATTCCATAATAATGTGACATCAGCTTCACTTTGGATCAACTCCATCTCCCAGTGTATTTGCTGGGTAACTATATAATTGCATTTCCAGCTCGGGTTGGGTTTATTGGGCTAACTATTATTAATTGTACACATAGTCTTTGCTTCAATCGGCAACTCCAGTAACATATCATCCCACTGCCCAGTGCTGATAAACACACAAAACCTTCTGTTATTCTCTGCCCTCTGCCTTTTAGTCCTTGGTATTGTAGTTTCTCGTCTCTGTCCAGAAGGAGCCTCTATCCACCTGTTTTTGGAAACATCCCTTTAATTTTCGATGCCTCATGGAATTATTTCAGTCAGTTCTTTTGGAGATTCAGATTTTCACATCCTTTTGTCAATGTGTTTTCTCCTAAGAAATAGTAATAGTGCGGACAGCTCTTTGAGTTTGCTCCGTCATTAACTTATGACAATCCTCCAGCTTACTCTAAAGATAGACACAAAGTGCTGGAGTAACTCAGCGGGTCAGGCAGCATCTCTGCAGAAAGAAAATAGGTGACGTTTTCAGGTCGGAATCCTTCTTCAGCTTACTTTATTTGCCCTCTCAAACCCCATATCCCACTTGTGTAGGAAAGAACTGCTGATGCTGGTTTAAATGAAAGGTAGACACAAAATGCTGGAGCAACTCGGCAGGACAGGCAGCATCCCCAGAGAGAAGGAATGGAGAAGGGTCTCGACCCGAGGCGTCGCCCATTCCTTCTCTCTGGGGATGCTGTCTGTCCCGTTGAGTTGTTCCAGCATTTCGTGTCTACCCATATCCCACTTTACTTATTCTCCTTTAGTCCCATAAATCCATTCCTATTTGGCTTGATAATGCTTAATGACTAAGCATCCATGACCCCGAATTTTTAAGATGGTATCGAATTGATTTGTGTGAAGAAATGTCTCCGTTGATTCTGAATTGCTGATCCCTTATGAGGCTCTGGCTCGTAGTTCTAGACTTCATATACAGTGCATTCAGAAAGTATTCAGACCCCTTCACTTTTTCCACATATTGTTACGTTAGAGACTTATTCTAAAATGGGTTAAATTCTTTTTTTTATCATCAATCTATACACAATACCCCATAATTAAAAAAGCGAAAACAGGTGTCTAGAAATTTTTGCAAAGTAATTAAAAATAAATAACTGAAATATCACATTTACATAAGTATCCAGACCCTTCACTCCGTACTCTGTTGAGGCACTTTTGGCAGTGATTACAGCCTCAAGTCTTCTTGGGTATGACGCTACAAGCTTGGCACACCTGTATTTGGGTAATTTCTCTCATTCTTCTCTGCAGATCCTCTCAAACTCTTTCAGGTTGTATAGGGAGCGTCGATGCACAGCTATTTTCTGGTCCCCCCCCCCAGAGATATTCGATCGGGTTTAAGTCTGGGCTCTGGCTGGGCCACTCAAGGACACTCACAGACTTGTCACAAAGCCACTCCTGTGTTGTCTTGGCTGTGTGCTTAGGGTCGTTGTCCTGTTGGAAGGTGAACCTCTGTCCCAGTCTGAGGTCATGAACGCTATGGATCTCTCTGTACCTTGCTCCGTTCATCTTTCCCTCGATCCTGACTAGTCTCCCAGTTCCTGCTGCTGAAAAACATCCCCACAGCATGATGCTGCCACCACCATGCTTCACCGTAGGAATGTTATTGGCCAGGTGATGAGCGGTGCCTGGTTTCCTACAAACGTGACACTTGGCATTCAGGCCAAAGAGTTCAATCTTGGTTTCATCAGACCAGAGAATCTTGTTCAGGTGCCTTTTGGCAAACTCCAAGCAGGCTGTCATGTGCCTTTTACTGTGGAGTTGCTTCTGTCTGGCCACTCAACCATAAAGGCCTGATTGGTGTTGCAGATATAGTGCTGCAGATATAGTTGTCCTTCTGGAAGTTTCTCCCATCTCCACAGAGGAACTCTGGAGCTCTGTCAGAGTGACCATCGGGTTCTTGGTCACCTCCCTGACCAAGGCCTTTCTACCCCGATTGCTCAGTTTGGCCGGGCGTCCAGCTCTATGAAGTGTCCTGGTGGTTCCAAAGTTCTTCCATTTAAGAATGACGGAGGCCACTGTACTCTTCGGGACCTACAATGCTGCAGAAATTGTTATATACCCTTCCCCAGATCTGTGTCTCGACACAATCCTGTCTCGGATGTCTACGGACAATGCCTTCGTCTTCATAGCTTGGTTTTTGCTCTGACATGCACTGTCAACTGTGGGACCTTATATAGACAGGTGTGTGCCTTTCCAAATCATGTCAAATCAATTTAATTTACCACTGGTGGACTCCAATCAAGTTGTAGAAACATTTCAAGGATTAGCAATGGAAACAGGATGCACCGAAGCTCAATTTTGAGTGTCATAGCAAAGGGTCTGAATACTTATGTAAATGTGATATTTCAGTTATTTCTTTTTAATTACTTTGCAAAAATTTCTAAACAAGTTTTCGCTTTTATATTATGAGATATTGTGTGTAGATTGATTAAAAAAATGAATTTAATCAATTTTAGAATAAGGCCCTAATGTAACAAAATGTGTAAAAAGTGAAGGGGTCTGAATACTTTCTGAATGCACTATATTCTAAAGTACAGACCCTCTGAGGTTCTCTTCAGAATTGTTCCAGTGAGATCATTTATAAATTGTCAGCCAAAATCATAGTGAATCAACAGCATATTCACTCAACACTTTTTCAAACTGCAGCACCTCAAAGCTCTGCGCTTGTTTACTAAGTGCAAAGTGCTGGAGGAACTCAGCGGGTCAGGCAGCATCTGTGGAGGGAATGGACAGGTGATGTTTCGGATCGGACCCTTCCTCAGAGTCTGAAGAGTCCGAAACGTGCCTGTCCATTTCCCTTCACAGATGCCAGCTGACCTGCTGATTTCCTCCAGTACTTTGTGTTTAGATACCCTGAAGGGGCTGTCCCACTTGGGTGACCTAATTTGCGAGTTCTGGCGAGTTTTCCCTCGGCTCATACTTGCAGCATGGTCGACATGAGGTCGTAGGAGGTCTTCGTAACTCTCCTTCATGCTCGAGAGTGGTCTCCGAATACTCGAGGCCTCAGCTAGGTCGTGTATGTTAAAAAAATATGTTAAAAAATGCACGTGAGTAAAAATTGGTTGCCATGGAAAAAAACTATACATTTTTTACTCGCATGTTTAGTCGCAGTAGGTTGTAGTAGGTCGGCATGTTAGTTGTAGGTAATCGAGGGTAGTCGAAGGTAGTCGTAGATAGTCTTCATCATAGTCGAAGGGAAGTCGAAGGAGATCAAAGGAGGCCGTCTTCACTCTCCACTATTCGATGTTCAGTTTTCCCGAAGTTAGTCGTAGCTAGTCGTAGTAAGTCAAATCTGGTCTTCAACATAGTCGAAGGAGGTCTTCTACATAGTCGAAGGAGGTCTTCGACATCATTTTTTCAAACACTTCTAAACTCGCCAATTAGGTCGCCCAAGTGGGACAGCCACTTTATGAGCTTGCTTTAAAATCATCACAAGGTAGCCCATTGCAATCTTGCCAGCTATGAAATAGACAATAAATGCCAAAATTAACCTGGGATTTAATTGATCTAAGACTGCAGCTTGCAATTTTGGTGTTAATTACATCAAAGCTTTAATTCCGCTTAATTAACATGTATTTCTGTTTGGAGTGAGCAATATACTACAGATTTGCATGGGCAATCCTTTTTGTTTAAATGAAACAATTGATGTGGCATGCAGTGGAAAATGGACGAGTAAAAATAGTAAGCAGATCGATGAGCTGAAGTTCAAATCTTGTGTAAATTGGGCTGCAGTGTAGAGATAATGTGTCAGCAATTGGTTTTGACTTTGATTGCATTTTTAATTACTGTGTGCTCGAGGATAGATACAATTGTCAGCATGAGTAATTAATTTTTATGCTTTGAATTCTGACTTTTCAAGATTGCACAGTGGGTATTCCAAATTGTTTTCAACCATTGAAGCATCAATTTGTCTTTCATTAATGGGCATGTCCCACTTAGGCGACTTTTTAGGCGACTGCAGGAGACTATGCAGTCGCCACATGATCGTCACATGTTCACGGGTGGTTGCCGGGAAGTCGCCTTCATGGTCGTGAGTAGTTTCCGCATTCTGGGAACTAGACACTGCCTCATTATGGTCGCCGCGAATTTTTCAACGTGTTGAAAAATTAGCGGCGACCAGAATGAAGCCGCCATGGATTTTACGTCATCGGGTGGCACCGCGCGCGGCAGCCTCGCCAGCAGTGTGTCTGTCATTTCAATTTTTTTTTTTTTTTTTGGTATATCTAAATGTATGAGTTAATGTTTCTCGGTATGTTTTTATGTGGGGGTGGGGGGGGGGGGGGGGGGGGAGGGAGGATGGGGGAATAGGGGAAAACCGTTTCCAGTCACTTACGTCGGTGGAGGTGCGACTTTTCTCCTAGACGCATTTTCGCCCTCCCTCACGGCCTAACAACTAGGATTGGTGCGGCCTTTCCCGGAGACGGCCCAGAGCTTCAGCAGCAGGCGTGGACTTTAACATCGAGGAGCCAGAAGAAAGGCTCCGATCGCCGGCCTGCTGACTTTAACATCGTTAAAGCAGCAGGCATGGAGCGGACTTTACTATCCCGGAGCCAGGAATCCCTTGTCGGGGATCGACGGAGAAGAGCTCCGACCGTTGGCTTGCCTACGGCCTATAACGTCGAGAACTCGTGGTCTCTAGTAAGTAAGAGGCCGATTCGGCCACTCCAAGCCGCAGAGTGTGTTCCATCCGTCCCGCGTCGGAGCTTCAATCATCCCGACGAGAAGGCTTGTACATCGGGCTGTCCCTAGCGGCGACTACGGAGGGTCAAGGCCCCAAACAAGGCACAAAAAGGAGAAAGACTGATTGAACTTTATTGCCTTCCATCACAGTGATCACTGTGGTGGATGTTTATGTTAAGTTCTATCATTCTTTTAATTGTGTTGTGTTCTTTTAATTGTATAGCTGCATGGTAACTCAAATATCACGGTACCTTAATTGGTTTATGTGAAAATAAATGTGAATCTGAATCTGGAGAGTAGCGACAACTCTCGTGCCATAGGTGGGTCGCCATAAGGTCCTGGTGGGTTGCCAGGAGGTCGTAGGTTCTTGTAGGTTGTAGCCGGTGCTGCCCGATGAATTTCATTGGCTCATTGGGATAAAAAACATTTAGCAGTAGTTTTCAGAACCAAGGATCTCCAACCCATAATGTGTAACTCAGCCGTGTAACTCTGGCTTCTTAAAAGTTTTCTCCACCCCCTCTCCACCCCTTCTCCACCCCTTGTCCTCCTTCTCCCCCCCCCTCCCCTTTTTTGAAGGATTTATGTGACCCTTCCCGTACACTGTACTTTCTCCGTCTTAATTACAGCGGCAACCTTCCTGTTCATCGCGGTGTGTGTCTGTATCACATTGGCTTTGCACCGTGTGAATTTCACTCAGTGCTCCCCCCCCCCCTGCTTACCCTGTCCCCCGCCTGCATAACGGGCTGGTGAAGGAAGCGATGTGATTGTGTGTTCCACTCTGACAGTCGCCGTTCCAGGCGACTGCTGATGACTTGACAGTCGCTGGCAGTCGCCTGAAAAATTGCTTATGTGGGAAGGCCCATAATAAAGCTCCCCACTGCATTTTGCGTTCATTCAGCAGAAAAATGATGGCAAAGGTATGATAATGATAGCAGGTAGTTATGTTACAATGCAGGTTTTTAGAGATGCTGCCCGACCCATTGAGTTATTCCAGCACTTTGTGCCATAACATATATTGGATATAACAGGAGTGATGAATTGGGGAGACAATTTGCATTATGTGGGCCATGGTGTGATTTGATCGGGAGCTAGAGAACCACTTAAAAATTACTTTGGAAATAGACAAGCGGTAAAAAAAAAGTTGTCGTGGATGTAAACAGTATTAGGTGAAAAACCTGTTTCCATGTAAATCTCCTCGCAGTAATCAGACACCATTGTCTCAACACACACAGCCGTGGCCAAGTCATTGGAAAGAGAATTTGGTTAATTTGTTGTTTTATTGTCCCAACTGTGAGACTGGAAGACAGACTTGCATTTCTTGAATGCCTTTCATGGAATAATCTTTTCATCCCAAAGCACTTTGTAACAAATGAATTATTTTTGAAGTGTAATCATTGTACTATGGGAAACAACAGGCAGTTTGTAAAGGCAATATGATAATGGACAGGTAATCTGTGCTGGTCATGTTGACTGAAGAATAGACATGGCTAGGCACAAGGGATAAACTCCCCTGATGTTCTCCCTCTTAGATAGTCACTTGATTGAGGATGAGTATGCCTCAAAGCGTAAGAGATCCGGATACGGGTGCTGTCTGTGTGGAGTTTGCATGTTCTCCCTGTGACTGTGTGGGCTTCTTCTGGATGCTCTTCTTTCTTCCCACATCCCAAAGAGGTATGGGTTTGTGGGTTAATTGGCATCTGTAAATTGCTCCCAGTGTGTAGGGACCGGATGCAAAAGTGGGATTAACGTAGAACTAGTATTAATTGGAGATGGTTGGCCGGCTTGAATAGTTCATAAGTTGTAGGAGCAGAATTAGGCCATTCGGCCCATCAAGTCTACTCCACTGTTATGGCTGTGGCATCATGGCTGAGGTATCTTTCCCTCACAACCCCATCTCCCGTCTGCTCCCCAAAACACCTGCCACCCATACTAATCAAGAATCTATCAATCTCCATCTTAAAAATATCCATTGACGGCCTCCACAGTCTTCTGCAGCATTGAATTCCTACAGATTCACCACCCTCGCATTAAAGATATTCCTCCTCGCCTCCTTTCTAAAGGTACGTCCTTTTATTCTGAGTCCATGGCCTCTGGTTCTGCACTCTCCCACTAATGGAAACATCCTCTCCACAGGCCTTTCACTGTTCGGTAAGTTTTAATGAGGTCTCACCTCATCCTTCTAAACTCCAGCGAGTACTGGCCCAGTGCCGTCAAATGCTCATCGTAGTTTAACCAATCATCCCTGGGATCATTCTTGTAAATCTCCTTGGGTTCTTCTCCCATGCCAGCACATCCTGCCTCAGATATGGGACACAAAACTGCTCACAATATTCCAAATGCAGTCTGACCACTGCCTTGTGAAGCCTCAGCATTACATCCCTGTTTTTGTATTGTAGCCCTCTCAAAATAAATGCTAGCGTTGCATTCGCCTTCCTTACAACTGATTCAACTTGCAAATTAACCTTTTGGGAATCCAGCAGCAGCACCCCCAGGTCCCAATGCACTTTCGATTTCTGAATTCTCTCCTCATTTAGAAAATAGTTTACTTTATTCCTACTACCAAAATGGATGATGCACGCTTTGCTGCTCTGTATTCCATCTGGCTCTTCTCTGCCCACTCTCCCAACCTGTCCATGTCTTTCTGCAGAGTCCCTGCTTTCTCTACACTACATGCCCCTCCACTTATCTTTGTATCATCTGCAAATTTGGCTACAAAGCCTTCAATTCCCTCATCCAAATCATTGATATACAAAGTGAAGAGTAGTGACCCCAGCATCTTTTCTGGGCTTCATCCAACACTTCTTAAATGAGGATGCAGAAACTACAGAGTACTCCAGGTTCGATCTCACCAACACCTGTACATTTCAAATAAACTTCAACCCCTCCAAGCCATGAAAGTCACTGTGCCATTATCCTTTATTACCTGGTGCACCTGCCTGGTGAGCAGTGTTCCATGCACAAGAACACCTAGATTCCCCTGTGCTCGACTCATTTGCACCCTTTCCATTATGATTACAATCTGCCTCGTCAGTATTGCTTTTCAGTAATTTTGTTTTGTCTCGCTTGGAACCCAACCTCAGTTTTTTTTAAAGTCCTTCCTGCAATTTGGCTTAGGCCTTCAAGATTGTATGGTAAGTTGTTTGAGGTATTGGTAGTAATCACCACAGGCTCTTGAATGTAACAAGATCTGTTACGAGAAAGTGGGATTTATATTTCCTCGTGTCTTTTTTCCTTGGAGAAGCTTAAGATTCTGAGGCTTCTGAGGGTGGAGCGGGGTAGATTTCTTTCTCGGGTTCACACACCTGGGATATGGCCAGCTCAGGAGAGCAGTGTAATCACCTTTGTGGCATATATTTTGCAAATGCAACATGAAGTTCAAGCTGAGCCCAGAGAAAAGAGACCCTTGCGGTGCAAAGATTCTGGCGGAATGAGGGGTCCTCAGTGCCATTTTTGTTACCAGTGGGCCCTTGCTGTCGCTTTACCCAAGTTCCAGGCTCAGCACTAGGCCCATAACCTCCACGATTCAGTCTCCAACAGCACATGGCCTGACTCTGCTGGGTCCTACTGCTTCCCCCCCCCCCTCCTTACAGGGAACCTCAGTGGGGGTTCCACTGGTTATTCCCTTCCCCTTTTAACCATCCATACAATTGTCCTCATGTGCCCCTCTTGTCTAAGCACCCATCATCCCCCCACCAGACCGCCTCGGCCTCTATCTGCTCACCAGCCCTCCACTGACCCCTACCCTCACCCTTGTCATGTCTACATCATCCCCTCAGATACAGCAGAGGCCTCACCTTTGTTCCCCTCCGCCCCCACCTCAACGAGTTTCGGGTCTGCCACAACGTCGAGCTTTTCTTCCTTCGCCTCCGCGCCTTTTTCTATGAGAAATTGTCCTCACCACCCAGTGATGACCTCTTCACCAGTCCCCCTCCTCTTGGACTTCCCCCGGAAGGCCCTCGACCCTCTTTCGACTATTTTATTTCCGACTGCCAGCGTGACATCAACCATCTCAAGTTTTGCATTTCCCTTACCTACTCTAACCTCTCCCCCTCTGGACGTACAGCCCTCCGCTCACTCTGCAGCAACCCCGACATTATAATCAAACCCGCCGACAAGGGAGGTGCCGTGGCAGTCTTGCAAGCTGACCTCTACTGCTGAGGCCAGGCGACAACTCTCAGACACCTCCTCCTACTTATCCTTGGACCTTGATCCTGTAGACGAGCACCAGGACTTAATATCACACATCATTTCAGATTTCATTACTTCCGGCTGTCTGCCCTCCAAAGCCTCCAACCTTATTGTTCCCCAACCCCACGCGGCCCGATTTTATCTTTTCCCCAAAATCTACAAACAGAACAGTCATGGCAGACTCATTGTTTCTGCTTGTTCATGTCCCACTGAATTAATTTCCACACACCTCGACTCCATCCTATCCCCCCTGGTCCAATCCCTCCCTACCTATTTCCAATACACCTCACACACCCTTCGTCTCTTCATTGACTTCCATTTTCCAGGCCCCCACTTCCTCATCTATACTATGGATGTTCAGTCACTCGACACTTCCATCCCCCACCAGGAAGGCCTTAAAGCCATCTATTTCTTCCTCGACCACGGAACCTGCCAATTTCTGTCTACTAACACTCTCCTCGGCCTAGCAGAGCTGGTCCTTACCCTTAACAACTTCTCCTTTGACTCCTCCCACTTCCTCCAAATCCAAAGCATAGTTATGGGCACTCGCATGGGCCCTTGCTATGCCTGCCTCTTGGCAGGATAGTTTGAACAATCACTGTTCCAGGTGTACACTGGCCTTATACCTGCGGGGCCGGAAAACTCGGGGGGGGGGGGGGGGGGCCAGAGGGGACACGTCCCCCCCCATGTTTTGAGAGATGGGCGACATCCCCGCCAGGTTAACCTGCCTGGGCTTGCGGGAAATATGGCCAGCGCGGAGAAGCAGCGCTGGTATCCTGTCAGTCCAGACAGGGCTGTTGGTTAACCCGGTGAGACAGGCACAGTTGAGCTGCATTTAGCGCTGGATTGAGCTTCCGAAGCCTCGCGTGTGTGAGTGTGCGCATGCACGCGCGGCCGCCAAAAAATTGTGTCCCCCATCCCCTCCATGTTTTGATAGTGAGTTCCGCTCTTGGTTGGAATTACGGAGATATGGCTCCAGGGTGACCAAGGCTGGGAGCTAAATATGCAGGGGTATTCGATATCAGGAAGGATAGACAGAAAGGAAGAGGAGGTAGGGTGGCATTGCTGGTCGAATATGAGATTAATACAATAGCAAAGGAGAGACATTAGCTTGGATAATGTAGAATCTGTATGGGTAGAACTACAAAAGAGCCAAGGGCAGAAAACGCTTATTGGAGTTGTATACAGACCACCAAACAGCAGTAGGGAGGTTGGGGATAGCATCAAGTAGGAAATTAGGGATGCGTGTAGCAAAGGTACAGCTGTTGTCTTGGGTGACTTTAATCTACATATAGGTTGGGCCAACCAAATTGGTAGCAGCACTGAGGAGGAGGATTTCCTGGAATGTATACAGGATGTTTTTTTAAACCAATATGTAGAAGAACCGACTAGAGGACATCCTGAATGAATGAATGAATAAGTTTATTGGCCAAATATTCACATACAAGGAATTTGCCTTGGTGCTCCGCCCGCAAGTGACAACGACATACAGTGACAGTTAGGAATAACACATAAAACATTAAACATTAATAATAAAACATTATTGATTAAACATTAAGTAAATTAAGTAAAATACGAGAGCAAAAGGAGGCTACTGAATTTTGGTTATTGAGTAGAGCTACTACTCGTGGGAAAAAAAGCTGTTTTTATGTCTGGCTGAGACTGGGTATTGTGTAATGAGGAAGGATTAGTTAGCGGTCTTGTTGTGCAAAGCCCCTTGGGCAACAGTGACCATAATATGGTGGAATTCTGCATTAGGATGGAAAGTGACACGGTTAAATCAGAGACTAGGATCCTGAACTTAAAGAAAGGAGACTTTGAAAGTGTGAGACGCAAATTGGCTCGGATAGACTGGCAAATTATACTTAAAGGGTTGACGGTGGAGATGCAATGGCAAAGATTTAAAGACCGCTTGGATGAACTCCAAAAATTGTTCATCCCTGTCTGGCAATAAAATCAAACGGGGAAGGCGGCTCAGCCGCGGCTAACGAGGGAAATCAATGATAGTGTTAAATCCAAAGAAGAGGCATATAAATTGGCCAGAGGAAACACCAAATTTAGGACTGAGATGAGGAAAACCTTTTCACCCAGAGAGTTGTGAATCTGTGGAATTCTCTGCCACAGAAGGCAGTGGAGGCCAATTCACTGGATGTTTTCAAGTGAGAGTTTGATTTAGCCCTTGGGGCTAAAGGAATCAAGGGATATGAGGAAAAGCAGGAATGGAGTACTGATTTTAGATGATCAGCTATGATCATATTGAATGGCGGTGCTGCCTCAAAGGGCCGAATGGCCAATTTCTGCATCTATTTTTCTATGTTTCTAACTCTACCTCCGCCACATTGACGACTGCATCGGTGCTACCTCCTGCACCCATGAAGAACTCAGTGACTTCATTAACTTCATGACTAATTTCCATCCTGCACTCATTCACTTGGACCATGTCCGACACCCCCCTACCGTTTCTAGATCATGCCGTCTCCATCACGGGAGACAGACTATCGACTGACATCTATTTAAAAACCCACTGACTCCCATAGCTATCTAGACTACACTTCTTCCCACTCTGCTTCCTGTAAAGACTCTATCCCCTATTTTCAATTCCTCCATCTACGCCGCATCTGCGCCCAAGATGAGGTGTTCCATACCAGGTCATCGGAGATGTCCTCATTCTTTAGGGAACGGGGGCTCCCCTCTTTCATTTTCGATGGGGCCCTCACGAGGATCTCCTCAATATCCTGCAGCTCCGCTTTTGCTCCCTCGTTTTGCTGAACACCTCGGCTGAACCTACCTGATCTCCGGTTACTCAATACTTTAACACCCCCTCCCTTTCCCACACTGACCTTTCTGTCCTGGGCTTCCTCCATTGTCTGAGTGAGGCCCAGTACAAATTGGAGGAACAGCACCTCATATTTTGCTTGGGTAGCTTTGTCGTCGTGGCTATCCCTTGAGGTCGAGGATGATGGCCTATGTTCCAGTATTTTTATGGACTCCCAGGTGACTTATGAGTCCAATCCTGTCTTTGAAAGTTCTTTAACATTCAGGACACATAGTTCCAGATGGCAGATCGGGCTTTGTTTGTTGCTGCCTCTTTTTCTGGTTTCTTCTCTTTTCTTCTATATCTGCTCATCTGTTGGCTACAAAGGTCGCTGTTCCTTCTTGGATGATGGTTCGCCAGAGTTCCTGTCCTTGGCGTTGTCGATGTCGATTGCACATTTCTTCATGCTGGCTTTCAAGGCGTATTTGAATCCCTTCTTTTGTCCGCCTCTTACAGCTGGGAGTAGAAGGTTTGCTCTGGTAGACGCTAGTCTTCCATCCGAACAACATGACCGTCCCATCTTAGTTGGTTCTTGTTGATGAAGGCTTCGATGCCAAATGTTTTTGCTTCTTACAGCACGCTGACGTCGGTTCTTTTGTCTTCCCAGCTGATATTTAAGCTGCTTCCAACACATAGTTGCTGGAACTTTTCAAGTGTTTTCAGATAGTGTCGGTATGTTATAGAAACATAGAAACATAGAAAATAGGTGCAGGAGTAGGCCATTCGGCCCTTCGAGCCTGCACCGCCATTTGATATGATCATGGCTGATCATCCAACTCAGTATCCCATCCCTGCCTTCTCTCCATACCCCAATACCATTATCCAAGTTTCTGATGCATACAGGAGCGTTAGATTCACCACTGCTTTGTACACTTACATTTTGGTTTCTGTTCGGATGTCACGATTTTGAAAGACTCGTTCGAAGACGTCCAAAAGCTGTTCCAGCACACTTAAGACGATGTTGGACCTCGTCATCAAGGTCGACATTGGAGGAGAGGTGACTTCAAAGGTACAGATAGTGATCCACATTTTTCAGGGTTGTTTCACCGTTGAATTGATGGTTCTTTACGATTTGTTTCAGTTAGTGTCGATTGGTAGATAACTTGAGTCTTCTTGGAGTTGATGGTAAGTCCAAGGTTCGTGTATGCACTGTTGAAGGCAGTCAGGATCTGTTGCAGATGATTTTCTGAGAGAGCTGCAAAACAGTTGTCGTCTGCGTATTGTAACTCGATGAGGGAGCTCATAGATGTCTTAGTTTTGGACTTGAGACGGGCAAGATTGAATAGTCTGCCATCTGTTTTGTAGACAATTTTGATTGCTGGGGTTAGGTCATCATTGATGATATGGATGGTTGTCGCAATGAAGATGGTGAACAGTGTTGGGACAATCGCTCATCCCTGTTTCACTCCTGATCTGACTTGAAACGGCTCACAGTTGCTGTTGCTGGCCATGACTGTGGCAAGCATGTCATCGTGGAGGAGTCTCGGGATTCTAATGTACTTTTCAAGACATCCTTGGGACGTCCCATAAGAGTACCCTTGATACCGAGTCTTAGTGGGGTCGATGAATGCCATGTACAAAGGTTGAAGTTGTTCACAACACTTTTCTTGTAGTTGACGCATTGTGAAGATCATGACGGCTGTTCCACGTGGTGGTCTAAATCCGGCTTGTGTCTCTGGAAGGATCTTCTCGGGTTAAGGCTTGAGTCAGTTGTTCATGATGCGGGCGAGGACCTTGCCTGCTGTTGCTAATAGGGAAATTCCATGATAGTTTCCGCAGTCAGATCGATCGCCTTTCCTTTTTGTAGATGGTAACGTTTGCTGAGTCTCTAAAGTCTCCTGGTACATCTTCATTTATCCAGATCTTGATGAGAAGCTGATGCAGTTGGTAATGGAGCAGGTTACCTCCAATTTTGTAGGCCTCAGCTAGTATTCCGTCGAGTCCAGTTGCCTTGTTGTTGTTCAAGGTTTTGATGGCTTCCTTGATTTCTTCAAGTGATGGTATTCAGCTTAGGGAGTCGCCAACAAGCTGCTTTGGTATGTTGTTGATCACATTCCTGTCAAATGAGGCGGTTTGATTTAGAAGATCTTCAAAGCGCTCCCTCCGTCTAGAATTGATGTCAGCATTGCTCTTCAGGATGGTCGACCCATCTTTGCTCTTAAGAGGGGCTTGACCGTGAGTGGATGGATCAAAAATTTCTTTGGTTGTGTTGAAAAAGCCTCGAGTGTCATTGGCGTCTGCTAGTTGTTGGATTTCCTGAGCTTTCTCCCTCCACCATTGGTTTTTCAGGTTTCGGGTGCTCTTCTGGACTGCAGCCGTGCATTCCTGATAGCACTTCCTTTTGGCAGCCAACTGTTGCTCATTTTGTAAAGTGATGAAAGCTTTTCTCTTTTCATCGATGAGTTGTTGGAGATGTTTGTCACTATCGTCGAACCAATCCTGATGTTTTGTTTTGCTTGAACCCAATAGTTTCCTTGCAGGATGCGATGATAGCGTTCTTCAATAGATTCCAGTGTTCTTCGACAGATGATGGGCTTTGTTGAGGCAGTTGTTCTTGAAGTTTCTGTTGATACTTCTGTACACGGTCGATGTCTTGAAGGATGTCAACATTTAATTTCTTGATGGTGTTTTTGTCTGATTTTGATGTTTCCTTTTGGGCCGAATCTTCATTCTCATGGTGGACGAGATGAGACGATGGTCTGTCCAGCACTTGTCGGCACGGGTAACGGCTCTTGTTTTCAGTACATCTTGTTGGTCATGGGATCGTACGATAATGTAGTCGATGAGGTGCCAGTGTTTGGAATGTGGATGCTGCCAGGAGACGTTGTGCCTGTTTTTCTGGCGAAATAAAGTGTTTGTAATCACCAGGTTGTGTTCAGCACATGGTGAGGAGGAGTGTTGCATTGGCATTGACTTTGCCAACTCCTTCCTTGCTGATTGTTCCGGTACAGAGCCTATGATCTTTCCCGACACTGGCATTGAAGTATCCAAAAAAGAATGATCTTGTTGTCCTTTGGGAACTTTGTCGTCAAGTTGGGCGTAGAAGTTCATACCCCAGTGGTATGAGCATTGACTTCTCTAACCAAGTAGCCCTTGTTTTCCCTCTCTCCATCCCCTCCCCCTTCCCCGTTCTCTGACTAGTCTTACTGCCTCTGACTACATTTTATCTCTGTATCCCCCACTCCCCTGACATCAGTCTGTCTGAAGAAGGGTCTCGACCCGAAATGTCACCCATTCCTTCTCTCCAGAGATGCTGCCTGTCCCGCTGAGTTACTCCAGCATTTTGTGTCCATCGTCATTTTTTTAATGTCTTATTTTACATTCTAGAAATCTATACTATTACTAAAACTCTCATCTTGACCAATCTGCTTTGTAATTAAATTTATGCAAAAATTATACCCCATAGTGCTACGATTTTTGCCACCTTACTCGCCATTCTCCTCTGCTGCAAGTCAAATACGTTTTGTTCCAATAGGTGAAATAGTACAAAAGTTATGAAGGTTTAAAAATCGTAAAAAACGCCCCTTCCAGAACCCGCTGTCAATAACGCGGCGAGGAGAATAAAAAGCTGAAGGGGCGCAGTGTGTAGAGCGGTTCGCGTTGAGTCAGCAGCTCGCGGGCTGCTTCTGCAATGACCAACATGACCAGCCAGAAGCTGCTGAGTTGAACCGGATGCCTCTGGGTGAAGCCGGAGTGGGACTGGGATCTGCTGTGTGAGGCCGAAAGCTGAAGGTATGGGGTGAGCAGAGTGCGAGCCCCCCCTCCCCCTCCCCCATGCAAACTACTTGGTAGAAGTAAGAATGGAGCCAGATATTTCTTCATTGTTTTTAATTGTTTGTTATCTCTGTGTCTGTGTTCCTCGGTCAATATCACTAGGAGGACCAGGCCTTTATTACTGCAGGTTGTGAGACCTTGCTACGTGGAAATTGTCCATTGCATTACCCTGTGTCATAATGACTATATTTTTTAAAAAAAATTTCCAGATACAGCACATCGTTTTCCGCATGGATCTGAGCCTGTACTCACTAGAGATTCGAAGGATGAGGGGAGAACTTGCTGAAACCATTCGAATTGTAAAAGGCGTAGATGGAGTGGTTGTGGAAAGGACGTTTCCAGTAGTTGAAGAGATTTGTACCAGAGGGAACGCAGCCTTAGATTAAAAGGATGTACCTTGAGAATGGAAATGTAGGAATTTCTTTAGCCAGAGGCTGGTGAATCTGTGGAATTCATTGCCACAGCCAGCAGTGGAGGCCAAGTCACTTGGTATTTTTAAAGTTGAGATTGACAGGCTCTTGAATAGTAAGGGCCTCAAAGGTTACGAGAAGGCTGAAGAATGGAATTGAGAGGGAAAAATAGATCAGCCATGACTCGTTGGGTCAAATGGCCTGATTGCTGATGCTGCTGACCTGCTGAGTTCCTCCAGCACTTTGTGTTTTGTTTGAAAAGAGAAAATACTGGCAGGTTGGGAAGCATCTATGGGATGAGAAACACAGTTGGCCTTTCAAGTTAAATTCCATTAGGTTGTTATAAGCTAATGCACTATAGATTTTGGGCGGCTCCACATAAATAGAATTATTTTTCTGTGAAGGTTGCACATCAAAGTCATTTCTTGTGTGCAAAACTTTCCTGAATATTTAGAATGTGATGGTATGATGTTTCAGATTTAACTTTTTCTTTTAATCTAAATTGCAATGCAAGAACAAACTCTCTTTCATAATTATTACATTTGAAATGTATAATTATTATTGCTCCCGAGAGCTTTGGATTTTCTCTTTTTTGTGTGGGAATTAATTGAATATATTGATTAACTCTCCAGGATGATAAGCTTCAGGTAATGGTTGGATTGACCAAAGTGTTTGTACCATAGATGAAAAATCTATAGTTTGGAAATTGCTAATGTTTGATTTATTATTGTCATTTGTCAATAATAATTTATTATAATAACATTATAACCATTATATTTTAATATTAATTAAATTAATATGCAGTGTCATATTGCACGCATAACACTGCAATATAACACAAGTGTAACAGTTTTAACAACATAGATGCAGTGTACCACTGAGATGCAGTGAACATTTTACATGCTATCCAGGCAAGTCGTATCATACATTCATACAATCAAACCTCCCATGAAAGCAACAGCTAGAGCAAAAAGAGAAATGAAAGTGCAGAATACTATGTTACATTTACAGGAGAAAGTGTAGATTAAAAAAAACTGCAGTGGCTGCATTGAGGTAGTTTAGGAGTTTATGAACTGACAGTTCAAGAGTTTGATAATAGCGGGTATGAAGCTGATTCTTGAACCTATTCTTTCAGTGAAGATGGAGAGGATCTTGAGGGAATCTGGAACTAAGGATACCACTTTAGAAACAAGGGCTTGTTGGCTTTAGATTTCAGACAGATGATGTGAAATATTTTTTGATGGTGATGATAGTGATTGACACTCCTGAAACAATGGCAAAAGCAGATTTGGAGAGACTGAGCTGTACAGTGCGGAGAGAGGCCCTTCGGCCCACCATGACGACTAATTTGCCAAACTGGGCTAATTCCTTTTACCTGCATTTGTCCCATATCCCTCTAAACCGTACCTATCCATTTCTCTGTCCAAATGTCTTTTGAAAGTTGTAATTGTATTCACTTCTAAAGCTTCCTCTGAGTAACAGGATCACATCTGTCACAGGGCGACTTGACGCAAGATGTAACCAGAGTGAAGTGGTCGTGGTCTAGCACGATATCACACGATATAACGGGGGGTAGATAAAGAGTTCCCACGGTACTCGGCATTTCTGTTATTTGTGCGAGTGACTTGTCCGTGTCCCGAGCTTTCCCGTTAAATCTTGAATGAACATTGTGAAGTGTTGTTAAATCATCACGTGGTACAAATGATGTCACTTTTTTTTCACACACTATAAATATCCTCCCTTGGTTGAGTTGGCTCATTTGGAGACATGTTTTACTGTGTATGTGGGAGACACAGATGGACTGAGCACAGTACCTCGGTCTTACTGTGTGTGGGAGAGGGGGAGAAAGAGACGTACACTCACAGTGGCAGAGTCTCTCAGCCTGTGTAAGAGGGAGGGAGGGAGAGAGAGAGAGGCACACACAAGGTGGATGTGAAATCTCACCTGCCTGTTTCAGTGACAGACACCCGCCGCCAGTAAATGAAGACACCCCCATCTGTCTCTCCCTCGACTCCCCCACCTTTCCCTCCCAACTCCAGTCCCGTCCCGACCCCCTGGGAAACTGAATAGAGCAACAATCAACTGCTGCCTGTGCGCTGATATGACAATAAAGGCTACTTTACTTTACTTTACTTTACTGAGTTAAAGAGTTCCCACGGTAGACTGTAAAACTGGGACCCTGGTTCTGGACTCCCCCAACATCGGGAACATTCTTCCTGCATCTAGCCTGTCCAATCCCGTAGATACTGATTAGACCGGTATCTATTTATTTACTTTATTAATGATTTCAATTAAATATTGGGAACATCAGGCCGCAAACGTTATTTCTTGAGTGTTAGTGCTGGACTTGACTCGACCTTCCTAGTTAGCCGGCGCCTGAGACTGAGCCAAGCAATGTCCAGACCTGACTTCAACACAAAGTGATGGAGGAACTCAAAGGGTCAGGCTCGTCCAACGCTCTGTGTTTTGCTCGTGATTCCTGCATCTGCAGTTCCTCGTGTCTACAGACCAGAGTTGCCACTTGACTCCGAGATGACCATCACAGAGCATACGGAAGATAGACACGAAATGCTGGAGTAACACAGCGGGACGGGCAGCATCTCTGGAGAGAAGGAATGTGTGACGTTTCGGTTCGAGACCCTTCTTCAGAGTCTCGTCCCGAAACGTCACCCATTCCTTTTATCCAGATGCTGCCCGTCCAGTATTTTATGTCTGTCTCCAGTATTACTGTGTCTATCATCGGCGCAAACCAACATCTACAGTTCTTTCCGACACATTAGAGGATACCGTCTCGCCATCACTCGGATTACCCGCTTCATTTCCATAACGTTGCCACCTCTCTTTACTTTGCTTACTGAAGCCTGATCCTTGTCACATCCAGTGCTCTATCGCCCAGCCTCTCATCTTTCAATCGGGTTCGGCCAGGAAGGTACTGCAGATGCTGGATTAAAACGAAGATAGACACAACATGTAGCTCAGCGGGACAGGCAGCATATCAGAAGGGTCTCGACCCGAAATGTCACCCATTCCTTCTCCCCAGAGATGCTGCCTGTTGCGCTGAGTTCCTCCATTTTGTGGCTACCTTGGGTTTATCCAGGATCTCCCCGTTGATGTCCTAACTCGCTTTGGTTTGTTATTATTGTCTCGTATCGAGAACCAGCAGATACAGGTTTAGGTTCGGGGGGAATGATTTAATGAGAGCCTAAGGGGTAATTATTTTACGCAAAGGGTGGTGGGTGTATGGAATGAGCTATCCGTTAAGGTAGTTGAGGCAGGTACTGTCGCAATGTTTAAGACGCATTAGACTGAAGCATGGATAGGATAGGTTTAGATGGTTATGGGCCAAACGCGGGCAAGTGGGACTAGTGTAGATGGGACATATTGGTCGGTGTGGGCAAGTTGGGTCGAAGGGCCTGTTTCTACGCTGTATGATTCTATGCAGGGAATAAACTTTTGTTTGCGTGCTATACAATCATATCAGATAATGCTATACATGAATATAACCAAGCCACGTACAGTCTGAAGAAGGGCCTCGACCCGAAACGTCACCCGTTCCTTCTCTTTAGAGATGCTGCATGTCCCGTTGAGTTACTCCAGCATTTTGAACCGTCGAGTTACTCCAGCATTCTCTTTAAACCGGCATCTGCTGTTCCTACCGACACATGCACAAGAACACCAGGTAGAGCGAAGAGGAAAATACCAGAGTTCAGAATATATGTTTTCAGGACAGTTCCAGGGGGAAAAGGTCCAATGTCTGCATTGAGGTAGGTTGGTAGGTCGGGTCAGTGCCCAAACGAATGGAAGGAAGAACCGTTCTGAAGCCGGATAAGAATAGGTGGTCGGCGCGGACTCGGTGGGCCGAAGGGCCTGTTTCCTAAAGGGCCTATATCTCTAAAATCTGAAGTTAGGTAATGTCTAAAGGAACTGCAGATGCTGGTTAATACGCATAAAAGGACACAAAATGTTGGTGTACCTCAGCAGGTAAGCCAGATCTGGGAAGAAAAACATAAAAAGCTGGAGTAAGTCAGCGGGTCAGGCAGCATCTCTGGAGAAAAAGAATAGGTGGCGATTCGAATCGGAACCCTTCTTCAGACATCCTAATCGGAATTGAGTCTGAAGATGTGTCTCGTCCCGAAACATCAGCTATTTTTCTCCAGAGATGCTGCTTGACTCGTTGAGTTACTCCAGCTTTTTGTGTCTGTCTTCGGTTTAAACCAGCATGTGCAGTTTACTCCTTACACGGGTCTCTGGAGAACATTGATTGGTAGCGTTCCGGACCCTGCTTCGGAAAGGCATCGATCGCTAGTCGGCGAGGACTCCGAGCTGTATTTCTCAAAGAAGTACACGTGAAAAATTTCTCACGGACCATAAAAATGCGGGACCTTTCAGTAAAGTCCCTTTTAAAGTCCCTTTTAAAGATTATAGTAATTTTCTTGAATCTCATTAACATAACTCATGAATAAGTTGATGTCCATATGCGGATGCAAATCTTTATTTTTTAAATTCAATCCCACAGAAGACAATTTTTACTCACCTTCTGTCCCCTCTGTCCAGCTTCCGGGTTCACCGTTCGCAGGAGTTCCCACGGTAACCGCAAGAGTTATTACGGATATCGCACGGATATCGCACTGGCCACTAAATGCATATAATGTTGCAATGCTCAACCACAAGTGTACAAGTCACTCTTGGAGAAATTCAAACTTGCTTGAATTTTCTCCCGAGTCACCAAGTTACACGATTACCTGCCGTTAGCGCCACGGTGGTCCACGGTGGTCCACGAATGCCGTACTGTTATCGCACGAGGTTCCCACGATGTTAAACTCTGGTTAACTCTTGCGTCAAGTCGGCTTCTGTTTGTTGACTACAGATCACTGTTCAAATCTATCATCTCCTCCAAACTCGTCAACAAGCTCCAAGACCCAGGCCTATGTACATCCTTTGTAACTGGATCCTTGACTTCCTCATCGGTAGACCTCAATCAGGGCTACATTAAGTTTGCAAAGCAAATTGGAAAGAATGGAAGGATATTTAGATCAAATAGGAGTGGGGAGGCATGCATGGGCCATAAACCTGATGTGGCCCGTGGGCAGAATGGCCTGTTTCACCGGTGTGACATAAATTGCCTTAAAGGTGAAGGAAAGAAAGTGAAATACACTATATTTTCTAAAGTGGGTTTATGATTTTTTTTTTTCTCACCCCAAAGCCTGAACTTTGTACTGCATGAAGATTTCATCCTACTGATTCCTACTCATTATTTATGGCATTTACAATAGCTTTAATCTCAGTGGAATTTGACGGGGTGGATTCTGCAGTCGCGCTTTGATATTTCAATGCCAAGATGCTCTTTAATAAAACATAGAATAAGTACAGCAGAGGAACAGGCCCTTCGGCCCACAATGCCCATGATAAACATGATGCTAATTTAAAATAATCTCTGATTCGATACATGATCCGTATCCCTCCATTCCCGGCATATCCATGTGCCTATCTAAAAGTCTCTTTAATACCATTATCGTATTTGTCCCCACCACCATCCCTGGCATCGCATTTAAGGCACCCACCACACTGTGTGTTTTAAAAAAAATTGCCCGCACATCTCCTTTAAACTTTGGCCCTCTCACCTTAAAGCTCTGTCCCCAGTCTTTAATATTTCCACCCTATTTATGCCTCTCATAATTCTATATACTTCCGTCAGGTCTCCCTTCAACCTTCCGCGCCCCGGAGTAAGCAATCCAAGTCTGTCCAATCTCTCAATGTAGCTAAAACTCTCTAATCCAGGAAGAGAGATTTGAGGAGGTTATTGCCGTGTGCTGCAGAATTGACTATCAAAGCCTTGATTTTTTTTTTTGTCATGAATCTTTGTTGCTTTGTTTTCAGTCAGGGTTTTGAATCTATTTGGAAACCTTTAAGGCTGAACGGAAGTAAGAGATGTTCAGGCAGCGCTCTGTATGAATATTTAATGACAGTTTGAGGATTCGCAGTGTTGAGAGATGATCATGGGAGGCTACAGCAGTAATTGGGTCATGAAAGATTGTCCTGTGTTTTGTGAGCTTGCTAAGCTAGTTATTATATAGAATCTAGGGGACAGCACAGAAATAGGCTCTCCGGCCTACCATGTCCACACCGACCTTTTTTCCCATCAACACTTATTTTGGTTCGATTTTTTTTAAGAGGGAAGAAAAATATATTTTCTCTGTTGAATCTCATTCTTCTTCCTGAAACCATTTTGTTGTGTGGAAATGCCTAGCAACTCAATTGCCATTCCCATCCTGGACCCAAATAATCTGCAGTTCCTGGGTTGGACTGGGTCCCTGAGATAGAGCTCATTAAAACTTAACGCACTGTCTGTTCTGACAAATGGTCTTTGATATGAAACATTAACTCTGTTTCTCCACATATGCTGCCCTTCCAGAGTATTGCCAGCATTTTCTGTTTTTATTTCAGATTTCCAGCAACTGTAGTTTTCTTGATTTGTTAAAAAATATATATCAATCAGCCCCTGACCTTGCTCATTGGTTACATAGTTACTGGTCTGAGGAGCAATTTCTTTAGCCAGAGTATGGTGAGTCTGTGGAATTCTTTGCCTCAGATGCCAGTGGACGACAAGTCTTGGGTATTTTCAAAGCGGAGATTGATAGGTTCTTGATTAGTAAGGGTGTCAAAGGTTACGGGGAGAATGCAGGAGAATGGGGTTGAGAGGGGAAAATTGCAGAGCCATGATTGAATGATAGAGTAGACTTGATGGGTCAAAAGGCCTAGGTCTGCTCCTATGACTTGTGACCTTATGAAGAATCAAGAGAAAAAATCACCAGGAAGATGATCTTGCAGAATTACATAAAATGGCTCTTTGTCTATGCTGGTGTTTATGCTCGAAATGAGCTTTGTCCATACTTTAGAGATACAGCATGGATACTGCCCCTTCGTCCCATCGTCTGCGCCGACCAGCGACCACACCATACACTAACATTATCCTACAAACCAAGGACATAGAAACATTGAGAAATAGGTGCAATAGTAGGCTATTCGGCCCTTCGAGCCCGTACCGCAATTCAATATGATCATGGCTGATCATCTAAAATCAGTACCCCCGTTCCTGCTTTTTCCCCATATCCCTTGATTCCTTTAGCCCTAAGAGCTATATCTAATTCTCTCTTGAAAACATCCAGTAAATTGGCCTCCACCGCCTTCTGTGGCAGAGAATTCCACAGATTCACAACTCTCTGGGTGAAAATGTTTATCCACACATCAGTCCTAAATGGCCTACCCCTTATTCTAAAACTGTCCCCCCTGGTTCTGGACTCCGCCAACATCGGGAACATTTTTCCTGCATCTAGCCTGTCCAACCCTTTAAGAATTTTATATGTTTCTATAAGATGCCCTCTCATCCTTCTAAGTTCCCATGAATACAAGCCCAGTTGACCCATTCTTTCATCATACAGGTATGTCAGCCCCGCCATCCTGGGAATTAACCTGGTGAATCTACGCTGCACTCCCTCAATAGCAATAATGCCCTTCCTCAAATTAGGAGACCAAAATTGTACACAATACTCCAGGTGCAGTCTCACCAAGGCCCTGTACAACTGCAGTAGGACCTCCTTGCTCCTAAACACAAATCCTCTTGCAATGAAGGCCAACATGCCATTCGCTTTCTTCACTGCCTGCTGTACCTGCATGCTTACTTTCAGCTTGACAATTCACAAATTTACTGAAACCAATTAACCTACAAACCTGTATATTGTTGGAGTGTGGGAGGAAACTGGAGCATCCACGCGGCCACAGGAAGAACGTACAAACGCCGCACACACAGCACTGTAGCCAGGATTGAATCCGGGCCTCTGGCGCTGTAAGGCAGCAACTCTACCGTTGTGCCACCGTGCCGCCACTTGTTAACCAACAGTAACAGCATCAACATTCTGCACCTCAGCTTTTGCTGTAACAATAATTTTCACATCCTCAGCTTTCTTTGAGTAAACAAAAGCATTCTTAGAGTCATAGTCATACAGCACGGAAACAGGACCCCCCCCCCGACCAACCTATCCCTGTTGACCAACTTGCCCACCTAAGCTAGCTCTGTTTCCCAGGTTTGGCACATACCTATCCATGAACCTGTCCATCTTTCAGTTGTTACTGTACCTGCCTCAACCACGTGCTCTGACAGCATGTTCTATATCTTTAGTTTGACCTAATCAGAATTTATCTTGCACTAAATGTTGTTACCCTTTGGACGGCTGTGGACCGCTTGATTGTAATCATGTATTGTTCTTTGACTGGATGGCGCACAAACAAACGCTTTTCACGGTGCACGTAATTGTAATAAACTAAACTAAATATATGCCCCAGCATCTGTGTGGGGAAAGAGTTGCCCCTCAGTGACAGCACGGCCAAGAGCAGTTGGTCCATGTGGCCAGCTCCACATGCAAGTCTCAGAAGGTACTTGCTTGGAAATGGATTTCTAACTAACTCCAGGTTCATCCAGTCAAAATTATGAAAAAGCCATCAACCATACATTAATTCCATTTTATTATTCCTGCATTCCCATCTGCTATGCCCCACACCAGGGGCAAAACAGCAGCCAATTAAACTCCCAAGAGAGAAGTTCAAGAGTGTCTATTTGTTATCTACACCGGATACGACAGGAACAGTGAAATTCTTATTTGTTGCATTTCTAGAGACACTGCAACAACAATAAATGTAACAATAAGTTAACGGTAATTCAAAGTGTAGACTATGATAGTGTAAAAACCAACATACATGGAGCTACCATAGTAGTGCACAGTTCCTAGCTGAGATAATTGAGCTCCGCTCTATGATCTTTGGTCCCTAGTGGTTCAGTGCAACCAAAAGAGGCTGTTATTGAACCTGGAGGTAACAGTTCTCAGACTCCTTCCTGTACATCGTGCAACTTGCATGTGTTTGGGTTGTGGGATGAAGCTGGAGCACTGGGGTAAAAGTATCAACATTGAATTCTTCAATTTAAAAAAATATCCCACCCAGATGTGCCATATTTCTCCCATCCCCCTTCCCTTTTATCCCCCCCAAACCATATCCTTTTCTCCGGCTTTACATTTCACCTTTCCATATCCGACTTCCTTTTGTCTCCTTCTCACCTCTAGCCTTTGTCACTTACTCCAATCACCCCCCTTCTCGCCTCCAATTGTATCCACCCATCACTTGCCAGGCTTTGTCCCACCACTAGCTCTCTTTTCAAGGGTTCTCCTCCCCCCCACGCCATCAGTCCCGACCCAAAACTTCATCTGTCTGTCCCCACCACATATACTGCCTGTCCAGCCGAGTTCCTCCAGCGCATAATGCCCCTGTCCCACTTAGGAAACCTGAACGGAAACCTCTGGAGACTTTGCGCCCCACCCAAGGTATCCGTGGGGTTCCTGGAGGTTTTTGTCAGTCTCCCTACCTGCTTCCACTACCTGCAACCTCCAGCAACCACCTGCAACCTCCGGGTACCACACGGAAACCTTGGGTGGGGCGCAAAGTCTCCAGAGGTTTTCTAAGTGGGACAGGGGCATACAGGACACAAAGTGCTGGTGTAACTCAGCGGGTCAGGCAGTATCCCTGGAGAACATGGATAGGTGGTGTTTTGGGCCGGGACTCTTCTTCAGACCATCTGTGTAATCCAGCACCCACACTACCTTGTTTCGCAAGTTACTCCTGTTCTACATAAAATGTACATTTTCCAAATGGTCTATTGCTCATGTTAACTCTGCTTCTCATTGTGTAGCTGCTACTTGAACTGCTGAGTGCTTCCAGCCATATCCTGTGCTTGGCCTACATTAAAGCTGTTGTAGCCCTCTGCCACCTTCCCACGGGAAATGAATGCTACTGGCCTACAACTCCCACATCTGAATTAATTTGTTTCCTGCCATTCAAAGTCCATGCCAAGATGAAGGCAAGAAATCCCACCTAAACAGTCACTTTGTCCTTGGCTGAAATCCACAGTCTAAAGCTGTTCACATTTGGGATAGATTTTGGGAAACCATCTGGAGTTCAGAGAAGTGGAAGAAAAATAACAATGAGAAATTGGGGCGGTGCAGTGCTAGAGTCGCTGCATTACCGCTCCAGCCACCCGTGTTTGATCCTGACTACGGATGCTGTGTGTACGTTCTCCCTGTGACCGCGTCAATTTTCCCATTGTGCTGCGGTTTCCTCCCACACTCCAAAGACGTTCAGGTTTGTAGGTTAATTGGCTTCGGTAAAGATTGTAAATTGTCCCTAGCGTGTAGGATAGTGTTGGTGTACGGGGTCGGCATTGACTTGGTGGGCCGAAGTGCCTGTTTCCACGCTAGGCTCAAAAACGAAAACTAAAACTGTTTGCTGTTCCGAGATCATGGTTTGAAATTTCGGATTAAAAAAACATTGGCAGCAAAATGAATTTGTAATTGCTTATTGGGAGGCCAAAGAGACACAGGATTACTCAATGCCAACACCAGCTGCCAAGAAAGCACCAACTTTTCCATTCTTCAGCATTGGCATCATTTTCTTTGGAAATATAAACCCAAGGGATGGAATGAATTAGTTATTTTTAGTGAACTTGAATTTCACTGGATAGGGGATCCATGGGTGAACAAGCCAAATGGATACAAAATGATCTTGGTGGAAGCACGTCAAAGTTTGTGTTTCAGATTGGAGACCTGTGACCTGTGAGGGACATGTGCCTAATGCAGGCAGGTGGGATTAGTGTAGAAGGGACAAGTTGGTTGGCGCGGGCAAGTTGGGGGCGAAGGGCCTGTTACCATGCTGTATGACTATGATTATAACTCTCTGACCATTGGTGTTGGGTCCACCATGGTTTTAAATCTGTATGAAGGACTTGGATGAGATTGTAGTTGGCATGGTTAGTAAATTTGCAGATAACACTAAAATTGGACATAAAACATCCAGTGCCTTTTTGTGATAGCACACTTCTAAAAAGTCAAACTATATATTCAAATTTTTAGAATTTTTAATATTACAAAAATGTTACTCAAGTTTAAAAAAAATAAAATATATTAATTAAATTAGGTGGTCAGGCCCTTAAACAGCTTAAGCAGCTCATAAGAAGATGATCTGCCATAGACACCAACACCAAAGAATAATATGCATTCTGGCAACTTTTTGTCTATATATAAAGGACTACGATTACAAATGGATCTACATTAAAGGGGAAAATTGGCTAAGAATTGGCAGGTGGAATTTAATTTGGGCAAGTGCAAAATGTTGCATTTTGTTAAGTTGTACCAAGGAATGAGTTGCACGATAAATGGAATCCTTGGGGAATGGAGAGACAAGTATATAGTTCCCCGAAAGTGGTGATACAGGTAGACAAGGGGTGAAGAAGGCAAATTGCATGCTTGCCTTCATTGGACAGGGCACTGAGTTCTACAGTTGGGACGCCATGTTACAGTTATACAGGATGGTGTTAGTCCATACCTGGAATATTGTGTGCAGTTCTGGTCGCCATGCTGTAGTAAGCTCGAGAGGGTGCAGGAAAAATTTACAAGGGTGTTGCCCGGATTGTGTTAGGAGAAATTGGATAGTCTGGAACTATTTTCCCTGGAGTGAAGAAGATTGGGAGGTGACCTTGGAGATTTATAAAATCAAGAGGGGCACGGATAAGATGGATGGGCACAGTCTTTTTCTCTTGGCAGGAGAATCGAAAACTAGAGGGCATAGATTTTATGTGAAAGGGAAAAGATTTAGAGGGCCTGAGAAGCAGGTTGCTCCACACGTAGAATGATGCGTATGTGGAATGAGTGGCCAGAGGAAGTGGTAGAGGCAGGTACAATTACAATGTATAAAATATATTTGAATAGCTGCATTGTCAGGAAATGTTTGGACCAAATGCAGACAAATGGGACTAGCTCATGAAGACAGCTTATAGCCAGCGTGGGAAGATCGGCTGAAGAGCCCGTTCCTATGCTCTGTGACTCATGGTTGTTGCAAGATCAAGTAGTGGCTACATATTAAATTCCCTTTAGGGAAGCGCAGGGGTCATTTGAAAGGTGGAGTGAATGGAGTAAGCTCAGAATGGGCAGGGAATGTTTGACTAAGCCTTGGAACAATTAGGACTAGTCGTGAATAGGCACAAAATGCAGGAGTAACTCAGCGGGTCAGGTAGCATCTCTGGAGAAAAGGAATAAGTGACGTTTCGGGTTGGAACCCTTCTTCACTTTACTCACCTCATGTCCATGCTTATAGACTATTCAATATGAATGATTTGAGGTTAATCATTTAACGTGATGTGAATGATTTAACGTGCCACATGATTGTAATATGTGGGTGGCGCCGTACAATGGCAGCCTCGCTAACAGTCTGTCTTGTCCTTATCTTCTTGTGGTTTTTAGTCTGTTGTTAAATGTATGTTTTAGTGTACCTTTAGTTTTGTATTATGTGGGGGGTGAGGGAATCGTTTTTAATCTCCTTCCTAGACGGAGATACAACTTTTTCCGTATCGTATCTCCGTCCACACTGCGGCCTCCTATCGTGGAGCTGGCGGTCCCTTTGCTGGGGTCGACTTCGGGAGCTCCAACTGCGGGAGCCTGCGGACTTAACATCGTGGAACTCGCGGTCCCTTGGTTAGGGATCAACCTCGGGAGGTCCGATCGCCCTGACGCGGGAGCTTCGATCACCCCGACTGCAGGGGAAAAGGAGGGAAGAAGATAATACGTTATTGCCTTCCATCACAGTGCGCTGTGGTGGATGTTTATGTTAATTTTTATGTAGTTGTGTGTCTTGCTGCTTTTTTAGTATGACTATGGCAAATCAAATGCCTTATATGTTTTTAAATTCTTTGTATCTTGAATAATGAAGGCAAAGCAAATGACTTCATTTACAATTAATTCCAGTATTGCAATGTGCAAAACACATTTCTAACCATACCCAAAATGTACAGAGTCCTAATGGATACCGCGTCCTACACTAGCTTAATGTTAGATAACGAAAGGACTTGTCGGGGATCTGTTTTACCACAAATCTATGAAAAGTGGACTTTCAGCATGGAGCAACTTGTATCAAAGCACTGAACTGAGAGGTAAATAGATCTAAAAAGCTTGAAGTAATCTTGTTCAGTAGGACAATAATACTGAATGAAAAAAATATTTTAGGACTAGCAACAAGTTTGATCCAGACCAAATAATTATCAGTGCATGGAAGGATTCTGATACATTAGGAGTGAAAAGCTAAAATCATTAAGAAACTGGGTGTTTCTCGATGAATAAATGTGGATCAAATGGCTTCTCTTTGTCATCATCATTTAATCATGTGCAATTTATTCTTGTTCAGTGCTCGTCTTGGGTGTTAGAGGAATTCTCCCAGAAGAGTAGGAATTGGCATAATCTAACTGGATTTGGAAAGACATTTTTTATTATCGAAGTAGTGCATATGGTCTAACGTGATTTGAAAAGGTGAGTCACATGGAATAGATCCTCAATGAGTCAAATATGTACTGACAACAGAACAATGGAATTCTTACTTGTTGCAATTTTACATGCATATGAAACACAACACACAGATAATATATAATGAAAAATACAATGTTAATATCCTTGATACCAAATAACCATAATATGGCATAAACCAAAGTCTGGAATGCAACCAACAACAGTTTAGTTTGGTGTATAATTTTTATGTGTACCGAGGTACATTGAAAAGGTTTTGTTTGCCTGACGTCCAGTCCGAGAAAAGACTGTACATGAATACAATCATGTCCATGGTGCAAAAGGATAAAGGGTACAACATTCAGTGCAAGATATAACATTGGAGTCTGTTAAAGTCCGATTTAATAATAGATCCGATGTCTCAATGTCTCAGTGAGGTATATGGGAGGTCAGATGTCTCAATGAGGTATATGGGAGGTCAGGGCCGCACTCTGGCTGATGAGAGTTTTGTTCAGTTTCCGGATGACAACTGGGAAGAAACTGTTGGTAAATCTGGAAGTATGCATTTTCAAACTTCTGTGCCTCTTGCCTGATGGGAGATGAGAGACGAGGGAGTAACCAGAGTGAGACTTGTCCTGGTGGCCCTGTTGAGGCAGCGTGAAGTGTAGATGGAGTCAGTGGAAGGGAGGCTGGTTTGCGTGATGGTCTGGGCTACGTTCACAACTTTTGTGGTCTTGGCTGAAGCTATTCCCAAACTATGCAGTGGTACATCCCAATAAAATGCTTTCTACGATGCATCTGTAGAAGTTGGTGAGGGTTGTTGGGGACATGCCAAACTTCCTAAGCTATCTGAGGAAGTCTAGGCGTTGGTATGCTTTCTTGGCCATATCTTCGATGTGGAGTTGAGCAGTACCTACTTTTCCTCAACTCCTTTGTCCAGTAGCAGTGTGCAACTGCTGCACTGCTCTGCTTATCGGAAATCTGACAATAAAAATACAAAGTGTTGGAGTAACTCAGGCAGGCAGTATCTCTGGAGAACATGGCTAGATGATGTTTTGTGTTGGGAACCTTCATCAGACTTACCCGAAGTCTGTTGGCTCCATGCCAACCTCCATGCACCTTTAAAGCTCTCCCACTCAGTATAATAATAAAAGTTGTCACTCGTGTTTGAGTGCGATTACTGATTACGGGATCAGTTTCCATGTGGAGGATGCAGGAAATGAGCCAAGGTAAGTTGTTTTCTACACATCTTCCTGCTGCCAAGGCAGTGTGATGACATGCTGCTTGCTCTCCATCCTGAGCTCCCCTGTTATGAGCCATATCTTCTCAGCTCGTTAAATCCAGACTGCAGCCTCGTGCTGTCTTTGAACCAAAATGTGGCACAGTCAAACCTCCTCCTCCCTTTTTCAAATTCATTCCAGAGAAGCCTCTTAGACAGCCTATTATCTCTCACATACGATGTAGCCAGTCTTGCTGCCTTGCAGTGCTAGAAACCCTGATTCGATCCCGACTACAGGTGCTGTCTGTACGGAGTTTGCACATTCTCCCTATGACTGCGTGGGTTTCCTCCCACACTCCAAAGATATACAGGTTTGCGGGTTAATTGCCTTTGGTAAAATTGTAAATTGTCCCTAATAAGTAGGATAGTGCTAATGTGCGGGGTGATCGCTGGTCAGTGCGGACTTGGTGGGCCTAAGGGCCTGTTTCCGTGCTGTGTCTCTAAAATCTAAAGGCTGATAATTTGCTGTTGGCGATTATGTCAAACCATTTAATTTCCTCTATGTTATGTAGGTGATACAAGAATTGTCTTTTTTGATATGGCAACAATCAATGGGCCATGTCTCTAATAAGCATTGAAGACGAGGGAGTGCAACCTTAGACATTAACTCTTCATCATGTCTGGTCTGTGTAGTGACTGAGAGTTGAGATGGTCGGTACTGGCAATTTGTAGGTATCAATGATTTGAATCACTGGTTGTGTACTTGAATGGATATTACCCAATATTTTGCAGTTGTGTGCTGTGTTTGAGATGTAATGGACAGTACTTTTACATTCAGTTAAGATGCACTTTGGGAGAACTCTCCCCTTCCCACGATAAATAGTAATGACAAAATCCGTATATAAAGTGGCCCATTGGTTAACATTCTAATTACTACAATGTCCTATGAATATTTAGACACTATATCTGAGGAAACTAATGGAATAAAATGAAAGGCAGATATTTGTACTATTGTCAGAACAGACTTAAAAATCCAATATTTTATATTTGGAGAATAAAAAGCTATTTATGAATAAATTCACTAATTATGTAGTCAGATTTTTAAGTGAATTATTGTCATATTATGCCTTCTAAATCCCAGTTTAAATGACCTCCAATGGACATCTTTATTGGAAACAGTGAATTGTATTCCATCCTGGAGACCACTGCATCAAATGGTGTCGGAACTTCCATTCAACCTATCATGGTTTGACCAGATGTTTTGGAGTCCTCCAATTAGCCACAATTTCCTGCCCTTTATTTTTATTTTTGGACTTTATCCAGTTCCCTTTTACATGTTATTACTGAGCATTTTCGAGATCACACCAAACAATTAAATTTCTTGCTCCTGGTTCGTTTGCCAATTATCTTTAAACCATATCCTCTGGTTACTAATCCCCTCGCCGTGAAAAGAGTCGTCTTTATTGCATCAAAGCATCCGTCTAAAACTCCTTCATCCTCCTCTGGTCAAACTTAAACCGTCCAGCTTCATTAGTCTCACAGCAGAGTTGACGTTCCACCTTCCTGGCATCGTGCTGCTGAGCTAGCTGAGGTCTAATTAGTGAGTTGTCATGATTTAGCATAACTTCCTCACTTTTGTGCCCAATGTGGCTATTTATAGAGTCCAGAATAATATATATTTTAAAAAGCAGCTATCAATTTACTCTCCCTTTTCCAAACATTTCAGTATATATGAACTCTCAGATAATTGTCAGCTGATAGGACAATGATTCTGCCATACAGCTAGTTCATGTCATAGGAGTAGAATTAGGCCATTCGGCTCATCGTGTCTATTCCGCCATTCTATCATGGCTGATCTATCTTTCGCTCTCAACCTCATTCTCCTGCCTTCTCCCTCTAACCCCTGACACCCTTGTTCTGCATCAACTGGTAAATGGTAGAGTGTTGTAGAAGATTTAGGGAGATTTAGCGGCACAAGTGTACAGTGTACAGTTCTCTGAAAGTAGCAATCCAGGTAGACAGGATGGCAAATAAGGCATTACCTTAATTTGTCAGTACATTGAGTACAAGAGTTGGGACATCATGTCAATTGCACAAGTTATTACTGAGACCATACTTGGAATATTATGCAGAGTTCTGGTTGTCTAGGTACAGAAAGGATGTTTTTAAGTGAGAAAAGGTGTGGAGAGATTCAGAAGGATGTTGCCAGCACTGGAGGGCTTGAGAAGAGACAAGATAGCCTGGGGCTTTTTTCCCTGGAATGGAGGTAGTTGAGGAGTGACCTTTGAAGGCTTATAAATCATGAGGGGCAGTGGCAGACTGGGTCTAAAAATATTGGTTGCCAGGAGACAAAGGGGGCCCACCCACAACTACAATGCTATTAATTAACAGGGGCCCACTTGCCATCACTTGCTATGACTTCATCAGGGGCCCACTTGCTATCGGGCAAGCTGACACCCTGACCAGTCCGCCACTGATGAGGGGGATAGATGAGGGGAATGGTCACAGTCTTTTTCCCAGGGCAGGGGAGTCTAAAACTAGAGGACACAGGTTTTAGGTGAGCGGGGGAAGTTTTAAAGAGGATCTGAGGGACAACTTTTTCCACACAAGTTGTGCATGTGGAACAAGCTGCCAGAGGACGTGGTAGAGGTGGGTGCAATGAAGACGTTTAAGACATCTGGACAGATATATAGATAAGAAAGACTTGGAGGGAGATGGGCCAAACGCAGGGAAATGGGACCAGCTGAGGTAGGTGACTTGGATGTCACGTGTGAGTTGAGCCGAAGGGCCTGTTTCTGTGTCGTTTATAAATCTTAAAAATGTTGGAAATCTAAGATAGAAAGAAAATTTGCAATAAATACCTAGCAGATCAGGCTGCATCTGACCAAATTGCCTGCAAAATACCAAGCCTTTCATTTCAGGGTATTTTGGAGTGAGCACCTAACACGGTTTAGAATTTTTAAATAAATACACTCTGAGGTTAAGTTAACCACTGCCTGTTGTATTTGGTGAGTTAAGTCCCACAACAAGTTGGAAGTGTGTAGTTGTTATCCTTGGTGTCATGGGCATTGTTTATCCCCCGCGGGAAAATCTGATTATCAGTCAAAAAAATCCAAAAGTGACAATAGATGCAGGAGTAGGCCATTCGGCCCTTCGAGCCAGCACCGCCATTCATTGTGATCATGGCTGATCATCCCCAATCAGTACCCTGTTCCTGCCTTCTCCCCATATTCCCTGACTCCGCTATCTTTAAGAGCCCTATCTAGCTCTCTCTTGAAAGCATCCAGAGAACCGGCCTCCACCGCCCTCTGAGGCAGAGAATTCCACAGACTCAAGTGCTGGAGTAATTTGGTGGGTCAGGCAGCATCTCTAGAGAACATGGATAGGTGACTTATCCATGTCCTCCAGAGATGCTGCCTGACCCGCGGAGTTTTAGTCTTTAGAGATACAGCAAGGAAACAGGCCCTTTGGGCCCGCCGAGTCTATGCCAACCAGCGATCACCCCATACACAAGCACTATCCGACACATTAGGAACAATTTACAGAAACTAATAAACCTACAGACCTGCACAGAGGAAACCGGAGCAACTAGGGTAAACCCACGTAGACACAGGGAGAACATACAAACTCTGTACAGACAGCACCCGTAGTCAGGATCGAATCTGGATCACAAGCGCTGTAAGGCAGCAATTCTACTACTGCACCACTCTGCTGCCTGAAGTTTATCCAGCACTTTGTCTTTTATTGTAAACCAGCAGTTCCTCGTTTCTACTGATTATCAGACTGCTGAAGGTTTGTTGTGTGCAAGTTAGTTGGCATGTTAGATTCTTCGCAACAGTGATGACACTGCAAACACCTCGTCTGTCTCCGCATTACCTTAGATATCTTGAGATTTTACTCAGCCCACAGCATTTTAGTTTGGTAGCAAAGATGCAGAGCCTAAATAAACCAAATGTTTTAGCAAGATCAGTTTGCAAGTCGATTGCGTGAATTACAACAAATGCTGAATTACAACAAATGCAGATGTCCAGAATAACATCTTGAAGCGAGGCCATGTTTCTAAAAAAACTGTTTACAACTTGATTCTGGGCATCAGAAGCTCTTTCTGCTGCCAAAAAGCAAACTTAGCAGATACATGGATAGGAAAGGTTTAGAGAAATATGGACTAAATATGGGCAGGTGGAACTAGTGCAGATGGGACGTCTTAGTCAGCAAGTTGGGCCTATTTCTATGCTGTATGGCTCTATGGCTAAGGTCTAGACTGCAGAGATTGTGAAGGAGATTATGAAGAACGTAAAATCCAAAAGGGTCAAAAGTGTTTAATTTGTAGTATGTACTGACAACAGCACAATGAAAGGCTTACTTGCAAAGGAAGTAACAATACCTGTAAATGCAATACTGAAAAATATAATAATCATAAAGTTCCATAAGTTAAAACCACATATTTAGTTAGCATAATAGTGCAAAATCTGAAGTCTGTTGTGTCAAAGACACAAACAAAAACATAGTAGAACACAGTTACTGAGGTTGGTGTTGTGCAGTATTCAAGAACCTGATGGTTGCTGGGAAGAAGGTGTTCTTGAACTTGGAGGTCACAGTTTCAGACCCCGATGGGAGCAGCAAGATGAGCGGGTGGCCAGGTTGATGCGTGTCTATAACATCAGTTATTGCTTATCAACTTTACATTTCCACCAATGGTCGTTTAAAATTGTTCCTTTCACTCGTTTCACTGCTAAATAAGAACTTTGCATTCACAACATTAATTATCGGGACTGAAAATGGGTTGACTTGCCAATCTCAACCAACGTGTTCAGGATCCCAGTAATTCAAGTTCAAGTGCCTTTTGCACTTAACCTCATTAATTATATAAGAAGAACCATCTGTTCTATTGTGCTTATGCCACCTATCTTGTTATCCAGTTAGATCCATTCTGCTGTATTTTTTACACTTCTCCAAAATGTTTCCCTCATGTAATCAGTTTTCCTTAAATATGATTCCTCATGCCATACTTTGTAAAATGGTTTAATTTAAAGATACAGTACAAAAACGGGTCATTTGGCCCACCGAGTCCACACCGACTATCGGTGTCCCGTTCGCATTCATTCCATGTTATCCCTCTTTCCCATCCATTCCCTACACTGGACAATTTACAGAGACCATCTAACCAATAAACCCGCATGATTTTGGGATGTGGGGGGAAACCGAGCACCCAAAGGAAACCCACGTGGTCACAGCAAGAACGTCCAAACTCCACACAGACAGCACCCAAGGTCAGGATTGAACCGGGTCTCTGGCTATGTGAGGCAGCAAGTCCACCAGCTGCACAACTGTATTCTTGTCTTCCCTCTAGTTCCACCAATTGTTGTCAACCATAATAAACCGATTCTCCCTGCAAATTCTGTAAAATATTTGATTTTGAGCAACACTACTGAACTCCCCTGAACTACTTTCTTCAGTCTCCCCATGCAGCTGCAGTCCCCATTGGACCAAACCAATAAATATCTAATAATTACATTGCGCAGTGTCTCTAGCAGGTTGAACTGCATCTCAAGTTATTTCATCTAATGAAATTCTTCAAACCAATTTCTGTGCTGCTCACTGAACCAATCTGCGTTTGGGCAATGTCATTAGTCTCTTTCTGCTTAAGGCTATTGGCATGAGCAACATCTATACCACTAGTGCTAACAAATCCGCGGCAGCAGCTTCTGAATTTTTGATTTCCGAGGGCATGACAAGGTGGAGGTGGAGAGAATCATTCATTTTGAGGGAGCAATTGGAAGTCTGCGTCGTTGTTTAAAAATAGACTGTTGTCCTTTTAAGGCAGGGTTGTCCAAGACATTGGTGAGACCGCACTTGGAGTATTGGGTTCAGTTTTGGTCACACTGCGATAGGAAAGATGCCATTAAGCTGGAACGAGGGTGCAGAGATTTACAAGGAATGTGTCACGATTTGAGGCCTGGGATTTTGGAAGAGATTGGGCAGGAATTTATTCCTGTAGCACAGAAGGAATAGGGATGATCTTATAGAGGTGTATAAAATCAATAGAAAGGTAAATGCACAGTTTTTCCCAGCGTAGGGGAATCAAGAACTAGAGCGCACATGATTAAGGTGGGAGGGGAAAGATTTAATAGGAAACTGAGGAGGCAAATTTTTTCACCCAAGGGCAGTGAGTATATGGAGCGAGCTGCTGGAGGAAGTATTTGAGGCAGGTACAATAACAAAAGTTTAAAGACATTTGGATAAGTACATGGATAGGAAAGGTTGATATGGATCAAACATGGATAACTGGAACTAACTTAGATGAGGCATCTTGGTTGGCATAGATGAGTTGGGCCCGAGGCCTGTTTCTGTGCTTAATGATATTATCTATGACTGTAACTCGTATTAGGAATCACGTCATGAATTACACAAGGATTGAGGGAATTCAACTGTATGTAGAAATTTGAGATGCTGGGGTAATTCTCCCTGAAGCGCAGAGGTTGAAAGAATGAGAAGATATAATATCTTTTACGGATCATGAAGGACTTTGGAGTAAATAAAGCAAAGGTGTTTTCACAATTGTTTATTGGGTGGTATAGATTTAAATGAAGCATGGAGGCTTTCTTTATATGGCAAGCTGTGATCTGTGATGATCTGTTTGATAGACCATAGGAAATAGTTCCAATGTTAACTTCCAAATGAAGGAGATCTAATTAAGAACGGTTTGAAAAGGTTTAATAGGACACATAACCTCCTTCTGTTCCATTTTGTGAACTTTGCATTCTTCTACATTCCATAAACTTCCTAGAAATGCACATGAAGGGTGCGCTGGAATTCAGTGGGTTTAATCTGGACCATTGCTCCTTTGCTGTTTCATGCTGTTGTAACTGTTGGCAGGGCACATTTCCAGTCTGTAATGGTTTATGATATCAGGACATCTCAAAACATCAATGAGATACTTCCGGAAACAATCACTTTATTGTAGGAATTTCAGCAGCCAAATAGTACACTGGCATCGCGGTAGAGTTGCCGCCTTACAGCGCCAGTTCGGTCCTGACTAGGGGTGCTGCCTTCACGGAGTTTGTACGTTCTCCCTGTGACTGCATGGGTTTTCTCCGGATACGCCGGTTACCTCCCACATTGAAAAGACAGGTTTGTACGTTACTTGGCTTTGGCAGAATTATATATTGTACCTAGTGTGTAGGATAGTGCTGGTGTATGGGGTGATCGCTGGTCGGCATGGACTTGCTGGGCCAAAGAGCCCGTTTCCACGCTGTATATCTAAGGTAAAGTAAATCCATGATGTTGAAGGGATAATAAATATGTGCTGAGAAATTGGAGAGAATTTCCCATTTCTTATTTGAAAAGCTGCTATAGAATATTTAGTTTGCATTTGAGACCACAGGGCCTCAGTGAAAGTCAATTGTCGGGCTTGAGTCTATGAATTGGCACTGCGATCAGTGTGCTTGTAGTGGAGCTGATCTCCATATGAAGAAGGCAGATAGGTCTGTCATACAGCACAGAAACAGGCCCTTCAGCACAACTCGTCCATGCCAATCAAGATGCCACATCTAAGCCAGTCCCATTTTGACCGCATTTAAACCTGTCCAAATGCTGTTATTATACCTACCCCAACTATTTCCTCTTGCAGATTGTGCCATATACCCAACATTCTCTGTGTGAGAATAGTATTTGGAAGTTTTGCTCTGCCACGTTTAAGGAACTTGTATTTCAGCCACATGCCTGTTTGACCTCTGAAGGACATCATAATTGTAGCATTAGACTCTATTTGAATTGAGAAGATTTTATGATGTTAAAGATAGATACAAAGTGCTGGAGTAACTCCGTGGGTCAGGCAGCATCTCTGGAGAAAAAGGATATGTAACGTTTTGGGTCGGGACCTTTCTTCAGACCCAATACGTCACATAGAAACATAGAAAATAGGTGCAGGAGTAGGCCATTCGGCCCTTCAAGCCTGCACCGCCATTCAATATGATCATGGCTGATCATCCAACTCAGTATCCTGTACCTGCCTTCTCTCCATACCCCCTGATCCCTTTAGCCACAAGGGCCACATCTAACTCCCTCTTAAATATAGCCAATGAACTGGCCTCAACTACCTTCTGCGGGAGAGAATTCCACAGATTCACCACTCCCTGTGTGAAAAAAGTTTTCCTCATCTCGGTCCTAAAAGATTTCCCCTTTATCCTTAAACTGTGACCCCTTGTTCTGGACTTCCCCAACATCGGGAACGATCTTCCTGCATCTAGCCTGTCCAACCCCTTAAGAATTTTGTACGTTTCTATAAGATCCCCCCTCAATCTTCTAAATTCTAGTGAGTACAAACCGAGTCTATCCAGTCTTTCTTGATATGAAAGTCCTGACATCCCAGGAATCAGTCTGGTGAACCTTCTCTGTACTCCCTCTATGGCAAGAATGTCTTTCCTCAGATTAGGAGACCAAAACTGTACGCAATACTCCAGGTGTGGTCTCACCAAGACCCTGTACAACTGCAGTAGAACCTCCCTGCTCCTATACTCAAATCCTTTTGCTATGAATGCTAACATACCATTCGCCTTCTTCACTGCCTGCTGCACCTGCATGCCTACTTTTAATGACTGGTGTACCATGACACCCAGGTCTCGTTGCATCTCCCCCTTTCCTAATCGGCCACCATTCAGATAATAATCTACTTTCCTGTTTTTGCCACCAAAGTGGATAACCTCACATTTATCCACATTATACTGCATCTGCCATGCATTTGCCCACTCACCCAGCCTATCCAAGTCACCTTGCAGCCTCCTAGCATCCTCCTCACAGCTAACACTGCCCCCCAGCTTCGTGTCATCCGCAAACTTGGAGATGTTGCATTCAATTCCCTCGTCCAAATCATTAATATATATCGTAAATAGCTGGGGTCCCAGAACTGAGCCTTGTGGTACCCCACTAGTCACTGCCTACCATTGTGAAAAGGACCCGTTTACTCCTACTCTTTGCTTCCTGTCTGCCAGCCAGTTCTCTATCCACATCAATACTGAACCCCCAATACCGTGTGCTTTAAGTTTGCATACTAATCTCTTATGTGGGACCTTGTGAAAGCCTTCTGAAAGTCCAGATATAACACATCCACTGGTTCTCCCTTATCCACTCTACTAGTTACATCCTCGAAAAATTCTATAAGATTCGTCAGACATGATTTACCCTTCATAAATCCATGCTGACTTTGTCCAATGATTTCACCACTTTCCAAATGTGCTGCTATCCCATCTTTAATAACTGATTCTAGCAGTTTCCCCACTACCGACGTTAGACTAACTGGTCTGTAATTCCCCGTTTTCTCTCTCCCTCCCTTTTTAAAAAGTGGTGTTACATTAGCTACCCTCCAATCCTCAGGAACTACTCCAGAATCTAAAGAGTTTTGAAAAATTATCACTAATGCATCCACTATTTCTGGGGCTACTTCCTTAAGTACTCTAGAATGCAGCCTATCTGGCCCTGGGGATTTATCGGCCTTTAATCCATTCAATTTACCTAACACCACTTCCCGGCTAACCTCGATTTCACTCAGTTCCTCCATCTCATTTGACCCGCGGTCCCCTGCTATTTCCGGCAGATTATTTATGTCTTCCTTAGTGAAGACAGAACCAAAGTAGTTATTCAATTGGTCTGCCATGTCCTTGTTCCCCATGATCAATTCACCCGTTTCTGACTGCAAGGGACCTACATTTGTTTTAACTAATCTTTTTCTCTTCACATATCTATAAAAGCTTTTGCAGTCAGTTTTTATGTTCCCTGCCAGTTTTCTTTCATAATCTATTTTCCCTTTCCTAATTAAGCCCTTTGTCCTCCTCTGCTGGTCTCTGAATTTCTCCCAGTCCACTGGTAGGCTGCTTTTTCTGGCTAATTTGTACGCTTCATCTTTTGTTTTGATACTATCCCTGATTTCCCTTGTTATACACGGATGCACTACCTTCCCTGATTTATTTTTTTGCCAAACTGGGATGAACAATTGTTGTAGTTCATCCATGCAGTCTTTAAATGCCTTCCATTGCATATCCACCGTCAACCCATTAAGAATCAATCGCCAGTCTATCTTGGCCAATTCACGTCTCATACCCTCAAAGTTACCTTTCTTTAAGTTCAGCACCCTTGTTTCTGAATTAACGATGTCACTCTCCATCCTAATGAAGAACTCAACCATATTATGGTCACTCTTGCCCAAGGGGCCACGCACAACAAGACTGCTAACTAACCCTTCCTCATTACTCAATACCCAGTCTAGAATAGCCTGCTCTCTCGTTGGTTCCTCTATATGTTGGTTTAGAAAACTATCCCACATACATTCCAAGAAATCCTCTTCCTCATCACCCTTGCCAATTTGATTCACCCAATCTATATGTAGATTGAAGTCACCCATTATAACTGTTTTACCTTTGTTGCACGCATTTCTAATTTCCTGTTTGATGCCATCCCCAACTCCACTACTACTGTTAGGTGGCCTGTACACAACTCCCACTAGCGTTATCTGCCCCTTAGTGTTTCGCAGCTCTACCCATATCGATTCCACATCCTCAAAGCTAATGTCCTTCCTTTCTATTGCGTTAATCTGCTCTCTAACCAGCAACGCTACCCCACCTCCTTTCCCTTTCTGTCTATCCCTCCTGAATATTGAATATCCCTGGATGTTGAGCTCCCAGCCTTGGTCACCCTGGAGCCATGTCTCCGTGATCCCAACTATATCATAGTCGTTAATAGCTATCTGCACATTCAACTCATCCACCTTATTACGAATGCTCCTTGCATTGAGACACAAAGCCTTCAGGCTTGTTTTTACAACACTCTTACCCTTATACTATTATGCTGAAAAGTGGCCCTTTTTGATTTTTGCCCTGGATTTGCCGGCCTGCCACTTTTACTTTTCACCTTGCTACCTATTGCTTCTACCCTCATTTTACACCCCTCTGTCTCTACGCTCACACATTTAAGAAACCCTTTCCCTTTAACTCCATCCTCCACTATCCCATTCGACACCCCACCCCCCTTATTCAGTTTAAAACCACCCATCCTTTTTCTCGAGAGAGATGCTGCCTGACCCACTGAGTTACTCCAGCACTTTGTACTTATCTTTGGTATAAACCAGCATGTAATAATAATAATAATAATACATTTTATTTATGGGCGCCTTTCAAGAGTCTCAAGGACACCTTACAAAATTTAGCAAATATACAGTTCTTTGTTTCTAGATTCTTTGACGTCTTCACATCCCATTTCTATGTCTCAGTGGGTTGTGGAGGTGAGATCACGGAGGTGCTAAATAGCAGATAGCTATATATTTAATAGTTCAGGGTTCTGGGGAATAGACACAGAGTAGAAGTTAAGGGTTGGGACTGATCAGCCATGTGCACATTGAGTAGCAGGACAGGCTGGAGGGGCCGAGTGGCCTACTCCTGCTCCTATGTTGTTGTGTTCACAGCATCAGCTGCAGGATGGACATAGGTGGGAGAGCCTGGCGTGGTTGAACGGTGCTTTTGGTATCACATGTGCAACCACCCAGACAATTTAGTGTGTACACGCCTGACTTGAGGAAATAATAAGTGTGAAGTGGCCAACTGCCAAGGGCTACTTTACAGCATGTGAGTATTCCCACAGTGAGCATTCACAGACTGCACTCGTGAAGGGCTCCAGGGGAAATAAATTGGCCCACAGTGCAGACTGGAGTAGAATTGGTAAGTTGTACAGATGTGAAGCTTAGTCTCTCCGAAATTATTTTCTGACAATTTCCTCTTTCCTTTCCTGTGAGAATTCCTCCAACAGAATGAATGAATATTTTCCAGCCGATTTCTGGCATCATCTGTGGCTCTGGTGATCACTTTCAATCACAATTTATTTTTCCAACCTCGCCTGGCTCTTAAAATAAAGGGCATTTAATCTGTGACGAAGGTTGTAAACTGTTGAGATTGGAAAGTTAATTGTTCATGTTGAAAAGGTCGCATCATATTCCATGACAGGAGGGTGGATTTAAATATGTGCACTAAAGTAATGGAGTCAAACTCCATTACTGTACAGCACAGTAACAATCCCTTTGTCCGACCAAGTTGGCATTCTGGGCTAGTCCCATTTGCCTGTGTTTGGCCCATTGTTCTCTACACTCTTCCTACCCATGTATCTGTCCAAATGTCTTAAAAGATGTAATTGTATCCACTTCTATAGCTTCCTCTGGCAGCTCATTCCAGTTAGGGGCTAGTCTCTGAGTGAAAAGATTGCCTGCCCCTGAACTCCTTCTTAAATGTCTCCCCTCTCCCCATAAGCTCTCTAGATTTTGAATCCTCTACTCTGGGGAAAAAGCATCAGCCGCATCGCGGGGAAGATTTATACATGGAATCCATCAGCTATGGGGCAGTAGAAATTTGCACAGACTCGAGATTCTGCTGAGTGAGAGGCTGTGTTAGGGGAGTGGCGATAAAGAATGGAGTTGTCATTGCGTATCTGGCATGAACTCCCTAGTTATAATCGGCCCTCAGCAAAGCTAAACCACCTGATGCCGTGCTGCTGCTGCTATGTAAATGCAAATGCACATCCAGAACTTGGAAAAGGGTGTTATTGGTGTTGTCCCCATATCAGTAACTCAGTGGTTTAATGATGACCTTCTTCAATGGAGACTCAATATTGATTCGTCTTTGAGTTTGGCTTTGTATGTATCTGCCTGCCAGCGTTAGCATTGGCAATAGAAGTTGATTGAATAGAAATTTGCCAATAAAGAATATTATCTATTGATCCGAAGGTAATTATATAGAGATTAAAGGGAGACACAAGAAATTGCAGATCTTGAGCAAAACACAGAGTGCTGGAAGAACTCGGCACGTCAAGCAGCATCTGTGGAGGGAATGGACAAACAAATATTTGGGATGGGAAGCATCAGTTTGAAGAAGGATCCTGGTCTGTAATGTCATCTATCCATTGCCTCAAAAGATTAAAGTTTACCAGTTAAGACATACTATCCCTTAGGTTGAATGGTGTAAGCTGTAGATGAGGATCATTAGATGGAGAATATCGGCTTGGGCGCTTTTCCTGTGCAGTGGGAATATTCCTGTCTGTAATCTGTCAAGAGTTGCCCAAGGTGTGGAGATTTTGCTGACTGAGCTTTTTTGCAGTTGAGTAATCATGAAACAAATGCTGAAAGTTTGTACACATTACTGTGCACTTTGACTTATTGCTGCGGGGTTCTTTATGATAGAAGTAAACAAATGTTTTTAAGAAATGCTGCATACCAAATCAATCTTTCACAAAATAAGTTTGGGCTAATTTGCTTGTTTGCACAATGCAGAAGGAGGTCATACAGCCCATCAGGTCCTTGCTGGGCCTCCAGCGAAACAGTCCATTCTCTTTCTCTCTCCTTACTTCTCAGTATTCCTATAACTTATTTTCTCTCTATTGCCGATTAATTCCCCAGGTTTTTTTTGCCATTTGCCTACACTAATGGATACTTTACAACAGCCATTTAATCTATGCATGTCTCTGGGAGGATATCTGAGCACTCAGCAGAAACACATTATTGGTTAAAAGGAGAATATGCCATATGTATACTGTACATATGACAACAATCAAAGTCAGGAAGGACTGAAGAAGGGTCCTGACAAGAAATGCCAACTGTCCATTTCCTCCAGATATTGTCTGACACTGAGTTCCTCCAAAATTGTGTTCATAACACCATAAGACATTGGCCATTCGGCCAATTGAGTCTGCTCTGCCATTCAATCATATTTTCCCCTTTCAACACCATTCTCCTGCCTTATCCCCATAACCATTGATGCCCTTACTAATCGCAAACCTGCCTATCTCTGCTGGGACAAGTATAGATGGGGCATGTTGGTTGGCATGGGCAAGTTGTGCCGAAGGTCCCGTTTCCACGGTGTATGACTCGGTGTTAACACAATAATCCCCGGGATCATTGTCGTTCTTCTCAAGATTCCACCATCTGCAGTTCCTTGTGTCTTCAGGAAGAACCCTGGGCCTCTGGAACTGGTGGAGCCCTTACTGGTAGAGCCATACCACTACATTACACTGTGAATCTGCAGTCACTGTGCTCATTGTGTGCCTGACCATGGTGAAGGAGCTTGCAGGACGTTGAAGACTCTCAGCAGTTTAATCTTTATAAAAGCAAGACGCATCTGCGTTTTATGGGAGTGGAACAATGCTTTTACTGTTTTATTTACTGAAAATGAGTGGTAACAAGGAGCACAGATGGACTTCAGATTTGAAATGCTAAGAAATATGTGCTTGTCTCCAGAATGTTATCCTATTCCACACAATGTGGCTGTTTACATCAAAGTGTTGAGGTACTTGTCAGCATCCATCTGTTTACCAGCATCTTTTCAATGTCACCTTCCTCTTTGGCATGATTTTTGTTTAAGAAGGAACTGCAGATGCTGGAAAATCGAAGGTAGACAAAAATGCTGGAGAAACTCAGCGGGTGTGGCAGCATCTATGGAACAAAGGAAATAGGCAACATTTTGGGTCAAAACCCTTCTTCAGAATCCTTGGTATGGTTGCTTGTTTAAGGGTTTCGGCCCGAAACGTTGCCTATTTCCTTCGCTCCATAGATGCTGCTGCACCCGCTGAGTTTCTCCAGCATTTTTGTGTACCTTCGATTTTCCAGCATCTGCAGTTCCTTCTTATACACTCTCTTATTGTTCTGTGAGTTTTTCTCCTTTAGTTTAGCTTAGTTTATTATTGTCACGTGGACCGAGGTACAGTGAAAATGTTTGTTTGTGTGCTATCCAGTCAAAGAAAAGACTATACGTAAATACAATCAAGCTGTCCACCGTGCATAGATAAAGGTCAATGGGTACAATATTTAGTGCAAGATATAACATTGAAGTCAGATAAAGTCCGATTAAAGATAGTTCAGAGGTCTTCAATGAGGTAAATGCGAGGTCAGGACCACTGTCTAGTTGATGAGTAGACGGTTCAGTTGCCTACTGTCCCCAAATCTGGAGGTGTGCGTTTTTAAAACTTCTCTACCTCTTGCCCGATGGGAGAGGAGAAAAGAGGGAGTGACCAGGGTGAGACTGTTCTTTGATTATGCTGATGGCCTTGCCTAGGCTGCGTGAAGTGTAGAGTTGATGAAAGGGAGGCTGGTTCAGGACATTTTGAGTGACTCTTCCTTGTGCCATTTTTACTCAATATCCCCTCAGCCCCCTCCCCAACCCCCTTCCTCAGGTGAGAACCTGCTCCTATTTGAGGAAGATTTTTGTGCCAACACATTATTAATTGTGGTCTTGTAAACTTCAAATCTTAGTACTTTTCCCGTCAGGGCTCCAAGAACCCAGATTCAATCCTGACCTTGGGTACTGTCGGTGTGGTGTTTGCACCTTGCCCCTATGACTGCATCAATCCTTAAAAATACACAATGACGGCCTCCACAGCATCTCTTGCAATGAATTCCACGGATTCACCTCCCCCTGACTAAATAAATTCCTCCTCATCTCCTTTCTAAAGGTACGTCCTTTTATTCTGAGGCTAGACTCTCCAACTAATGGAAACATCGTCTCTGTGTCCACTATATCCAGGCATTTCACTATTCGGTAAGTATCAATGAGGTCCCCCCTGTTTAATACAGCAAATTGCCCTCAGTGTAGGTGTGTGTCGAAAGAATTAAAGGGGAGTTGATGGAAAGCTGAGATAGAATTAATTTAAAGGCCTCAGAAATAAGGAGAGGGGAATGGGACTGATGAAGTTGGCCTGGGCCATTTGATGGAATCCTGACTGGTAATGAGTAGGTAAACTACCTCTCTGGACTCCATGGTAAGTAGAATCGGTTTCCCTTGGGTATTGTGTAGGAAGAAACTGCAGATGCTTGTTTATACTGAAGACCTGGAGATGCTTGTTTATACTGAAGACCTGGAGAAATGTTGAAGTTCACAAAGGGAAAACAAAGGCTTTTGTTTCAAACTGAAAAGTAGACAGGATAATGAAAGCTAAGTTGACAATGCATTTGGGAAGATAGACTCAAAATACTGGAGTAACTCAGCTGGTCAGGCAGTATCTCAGCAGAAAATAGGTGACGTTTCAGGTCGGAACCCTTCTTCAAAAGTCTAAAGCGTCCCCTATTTTGTCTGATCTATCTTTCCCTCTCAACCCCGTTCTCCTGCCTTTTCACACAAAATTCTGGAGTACTTCAGCAATTCAGACAACATCTCTGAAGAAAAAGAATAGGTGACGTTTCAGGTCGGAACCCATTCTTCAGACTGAAAAGTTTGGGTTCTGACCTGAAGCGTCACCTACTTTTCTCCAGAAATGTTGTCTGAACTGCTGAAGTACTCCAGATTTTTGAGCCTATCTTCCCAAATGTATTGTCGACTTGGCTTTCATTATCCTGTCTACTTTTCAGTTTAAAACAAAAGCATTTGTTTCCCTTTGTGAATTTCAACTTTTCTCCAGGTCTTGAACAGTTGTCACTTCCACCTTCATGCGCTGCTGCCTGCAAATCTGTCCGTTGTCGGCAACTTGTTTGGATTCCTCCGGTCGGATTCCCTTCACTTCATTCAGCATAGAAGCAGGCAGTGTATACCAGGTCAATAAATTAACAAAACGGACAGAGAGCCAGAATCTTGTTTGCTGCATTGATTAGTAATGGTCCAGGAGCCACAGTTTGAAAACCAAATGGGCCCACTCCTCACTATTCTCCATTCAAGCTTACTCTGCCTTTGAGGATATTCAGTCTAGGCTGCAGCTGAAATTATGCCTTCATTTGATTAAATGCACATCTGACTTGGCTAAAAGTTATGAATACACAGGTGGAAATGTTGCAAGAGTCGTGATTAGAACAAGGAAGTTGGACTAAGCATATTACTGTTTCAAAGAACTGGCACAGCCACTTTAGGTTGCACTATGATCTAATAGACATACCAGAAACAAAGACCATATTATGAACTTACCAGATGACAAATCGGAGCCTGCCTTATAAATTCATACAGCACAGAAGCAGGTCTTTCAGACCAACTCGTCCATGCCGACCAAGGGCCAGTCCCATTTGCCCCATTTGACCTATATGTATGGAAAAAATTGTCCTTTGGGTTCCTGTTAAATCATTCTCCTCTCATCTTAAAATGATGCCCTCTTGTTCTTAATTTCCGAACCCTGAGGTTAACCCATGTGTTAACACACACACACAAACACACACACACACACACACACACACACACACACACACACACACACACACACACACACACTCACACTCACACTCACACTCACACTCACACTCACTCTCTCTCTCTCTTTCCCAGTCTTCACATTTAACTGGTTATTGGTTTGTAACTTGGAGACAAAAGGAACTGCAGATGATGGTTTTTTTAAAAAGACACAAATAGCTGCAGTAACTCTGTGGGTCAGGAAGCATCTCTGGAGAACATGGATTGGTGGTTTTGGGTCAGGAGCCTTCTTCAGAACAATGGTCCAAAACGTTGCCAATGGATGTTCTCCAAAGATGTTGCGTGACCCGCTGAGATTCTCTCACGCTTTGTGTCTTTTCTTGGGTGTATCTTGCCTTACCCAGCATTGCTGCTAAAGCAAGGGTTCCCAACCTGGGGTAAATTTTGCCTACCTAGGGGGTAAATTTGTTGATTCTGGATTTGTGCATATTTTTTCTCTTTGACTGACTGTGTTTGGTTCTGGTATACCTGTTCATCATTAGTTGTTCGTAAATAAGTGAAATATCATTGTTATGTGTTGTTAAAGTTGCCAGGGGTTAACGGGACGAAAAAGGTTGGGAACCCCTGTGCTAAAGGATGCCCAACTAAGGTCCAGTGCTGTGTTTTTCTAGTGAAAAGGTTGAATACAAATATTACAGTACATATTTACAGCCCAAAATCTAGTCTAATATTCCCATGTAGACCTTATTGTTCCTCCACACTCTCATTCATTCTGGAAGCTCTTTGCTAAACCCAGCCTGTAGACTTTAGAGATACAGTGCAGAATCGGGCCATGAGACCGCACCAACCAGTGATCACTGAACAATTTTACTGAAGACAATTAACTTACAAACCTGCACGCCTTTGGAGTGTGGGAGGAAACCGGAGCACCTGGAAAAAACCCACATGGTCACAGGGAGAAGTAAAAAGTCCGTCCAGACACAATCCGTAGTCAGGATCGAACCTGCGTCTCTGGCGCCGTAAGGCAGCAACTCTACTGCTGCACCACTGTGCCTGTTGAGCAATATCTTCCTCCCTCATCACACAGTATCCTGATCAAAGGATGAGACGTTGATGTAAATATTGTGTTTGTTTGTCTGACGATGTATCCGATTCTTGCTGAGATATGGAGGTGGGGTGAGAAATGTAAATGTTGATGCATTAATCAATCAGTCGTCCCAGGATGTAATGGGCTGCTTACTGTGCAGATAGTGATTTAAACAAATTAGAACATTTTCCAATTAACTGCAGGAGATATTTTCAAGCATCCTTTCTCCTCGAATTGGCTTCCACTTCTGACATCATTGCCAACATCTTGTCTCACGCTGCTTCAATATGTATCATGAAAAAAAAATGTTGACACAAAGAAATGCAGATGTTGGATTATAAAAAAAACGCCACCAAGTGCTGGAGTAACTCAGTGCGCCAGGCAGCATCTGTGGAGGGAATAAACAAACTACATTTCAAGTTAGGACCCTTCTTCAGATGTGGGGTGCCGACCCGAAATGTTGCCTGTCCATTTCCCCCATGGATGCTGCCTGACCTGCTGAGTTTAGTTTAGTGATACTGTTTGGCCCATCGAGTCTGCACCGACCAACAATCATCTGTACACTCGTTCTATCCTATACACCAGGGCAGTTTATAGACAGCACCTCTAGTCAGGATCAAACCCGGGTCTCTGCAATTCTACCGCTGCACCACTGTGCCACCCATATACTCCAGCACTTTGTGTTTTGCCGCATTTGGACAGGCAACAGTTTGGGTCAAGACCCATCCTTGGACTGAAAAACTGTTGCCTTCTGTCCTGAGGGACCAGCGATCATCGTTCTGGATGATGACATGTGGTGAAGAAATTATAGAGAGTCACATCTACTACAGGGCAGAGAAATGCTGGGTGGAAATTGGTTCTGAGATGCACCAGAAGGAAATAACATAGATAGAATGTTCCAGGACATTGTCAACCTAACGTGGTCGCTTGAGCCGTACGGCATCGCGGGGCCGATCCCACTTCGATCGCTGGAGCCGTATGGAGTTATGCGGAGCTGGTCCCGACATCGCGCGGGGCTCTGAAAAACTGACCGTGTTAAAAAATTCCGTGCGGCAACGGCCTACCGGCCTGCAGCCGCATTGAGGCCGTACGCACCGCCTCGACGCCGTGTGCAGCGTCTCGACGCCGTACGCAGCGTCTTGACGCCATACGTCACGCGCGAACTTCCCACGGACTTCGCTCGAACTTCACGTCACTCACTCGACCTCCGCGCGGCCCCTGCTTCTGGTTTGGTCGCGTTCGCCGCATGCAGGCGCATGCTGGTGGGACCGGCCCTGTACGGGGATCACTCGACCTCCGCGCGGCCCCTGCTTCCGGTTTGGTCGCGCTCGCCGCATGCAGGCGCATGCTGGTGGGACAGGCCCTTAAAGCATTTATGGATGCTGCAATCAGCTCCGTGGCATTTAGTTTCTGCCTCTTTGGAATAAATCCAAAGTTAATCATTCTTTTTTTCTACTCTTGTGAATGTGTTAATGTGTGATGCGAGCAGCCAGACTCTGTGCATTGTGCATGGCACACAGTTGAAATTAAAATAGTACTGGAAGCTGATCAGAGCGGCAGCACTTGTACAGAGAGATAAACACGGTTAACATATAAAGGGGATGATATTTCATCAGAGTTTACTTTAGTTTAGAGATGCAGCATGGAAACAGGCCCTTCGAACCTCCGAGTCTGCGCCGACCAACAATCACCCTATGCTAGTTCTACACCAGGACAATTTACAGAAGTCAATTAATCTGCAAACCTCCACTTCTTAAGAATGTGGGAGGAAACCGGAGCACCCGGAGAAAACCCATATGGTCATGGGGAGAACGTACAAACTCCTACTGAGAGCACCCGTAGTTAGGATCAAACTTGGGCCTTGGGCGCTGTTAGGCAGTAACTCTACCGCTGTGCTACTGTGCCGCCCAGTTGCTGAACCGAGATTGGGAAGGGATGGTTTTGGTCTAACAATGGTTAACAAGTTTAAGCAAATGGCTTTGGGAGAATGGGACTGTATTTTTTTTTTTTACGTGCTATCTCATGCAGCAGTTGACCTGAATTGGTAGATCCGTGGCAGTGTACTGATTTTGTCACGGGACCAATAATCCAGAAGGAGCTCAGACTCAATTGCTGCAATTGAGGAACTAATCTGGTTTTGACGAATCTTCAAAGTTGAGGAATACAGAAGATTAAAAGGTGATCTAATTGAAGTATTCTCAAGGCTCTTGAAGGATTTGAGGCAGTGGAATATAGCAGAAAATACAGGCTCCAGCTCCTGTCATCCCAGTATTTAGACGAGGAAAACGGCCTGATCACCCAATAATCTTTTCCATGTATCTGTACCCTGCGGATGGCTCGATTGTGATCATGTATTGTCTTTCCACTGACTGGTTAGCACACACTAAAAGCGAAACTAAACTCACTAAGCTAGAGATCGAGACTATTAATTTGGAGAATAAATTAATCCCACCATGACAGATGTTGTCAGAGAGACACAAGGAACTGCAGATGCTGGTTTACCAAAAAAGATTCAAAGTGCTGAAGCTTGGTTCAGTGGCACTTTATTGTCACGTGTGCCTGAATAAAGTGAGGTTTTTTTTGGCATAAGGTTCAGTGACAATCCCACTGTACATTAGGCACAATCATACTCAGCGGGTCAGGCAGCATCTCTTGCAAACATGGATAAGCCATATGACATAGGAGCAGAAATAGGCCATTCAGCCCCTCGAGTCTGTTCCGCCATTCGATCATGGCTGATCTATTATTCCCCCTCAAACTCATTCTCCTGCTTTCTCCCCATAACCTTTGACGCCCTTACTAATCAAGACCATTCAATCTCAACTTTAAAAATACCCAATGACTTGGCCTCCACATCCGTCTGTGGCAATAAATTCCACGGATTCACCACCCTCTGGCTAAAGATAGGTGACGTTTTGGGTCAGGATCAATTCAAGTAGTTTGATAAAACTGAACCTATAGGTAATAGTGACCATGGGATTGTGTCATTGGCACTGCCCTGGACTGCAATTCTCTCGAATTGATTCAGACCCACACCTTCAACAGATGTGAGCAAAGCCATGTAAGTTGTAACTATTAGCTGAATTTAGAAGCTTGATTGTGTTATGTATTTCATAAACTTGCCTTGTCCCCACATTGAATTCTTGTAAAAGAAAATGTAAAACAATCGGGTATATTAAATTAATTTGTAAAGATTGAACAGTTTGCCAGCTTTGAGTCTTTACATGATACTGGACTGTTTGTTGTAGCTGTTGAGTCTGCATTGATGAATGGATTTCTGTAGCCTGACTGACAGGGAATTTATTGAACATGTGCTCGGGTTACAAGGATGTTTAGTTCTGTCTGCTCTGAAATTCTTAAGCAAGATGAACAACGTGTTTACAGATCTCTTTGGGGGATGTCATCAACACTACATCATAAATCGATGAGCAAACATACAAAGTGCTTGCGAGACAGGAGGCAACTGCGGAGGGAATGAATAGACAACATTTCGGGTTGGGCCCCTTCCTCAGACCCCTGAGAGTGTTGTGTTCATTTTTCACTACCCTGCCACAGGAAATATGTCATGCTGGAAAGAGCATAAACAGGTCTACAAGAATGTTGCCAGGACTCGAGGGCCTTAGTTATTAGGAGAGGTAGGGCAGGTTAGGGCTTTATTATTTGTAGTGTAGGAGACAGAAGGGTGACCTTGAATTAGTCATAGTCATACAGCACCAAACAGGCCCTTCGGCCCAACATGCCCATGCCGACCGAGATACTACACTGTTAGTCCCACTGGCCTGCATTTGGCCCATATCGCTCTAGATCTTTCCTTCCCATGAATCATGTCCAAATGTTTTTTAAATGCCATTATACTACCACCTCTGGCATCTCATTCTTTTTACCCACCACCGTCTGTGTTAAAGAGTTGTCCCTCAGGTTCCTATTAAATGTTACCCCACTCATCTTGAATCTATGTCCTTTGGCTCTTGATTCCTCTACTTGATTCCTCTGGGTAAAATGCTCTGTGCATTCACCCTATCTATTTCCCTCATGATTTTATAAAGCTCTATAAGATCAGCCCTCAGCTTCCAACGCTCCAAGGAATAAAAGCCTAGCTTGCTAAACCTCTCCCAAAAGCTCAGGCCCTCAAGCCCTGGCAACATGCTTGTAAATCTTCTATGTGCTCTATCCAGCTTAACAACATCCTTCTTATACCATCCAGCTTAACTACATCCTTCCGATAGTGTATAAAATCATAAGGGGGAGAATAAGGTGAATACACACAGTCTTTTTACCAGGGAAGGGGGAATCAAAAACTATAAGGCAAAGGTTTGAGGTAAGAGTGGAACAATTTAAAAGGGACTTCAGGGGCACTAATATCTTGTACAACTGCAACATAAGGTCCAAACTCCTGTATTCTGGAGACACAGGGCACTGCGGAAGTTAGAATCTTGAACAAAACAAAATGCTGGAGGAACTCAGTAGGTCAGGCAGCATTTCGATCAGTCTGAAGAATGGTCCTGACCCGAAATGTCACCTTTCCATTCCATCACCGGATGCTGCCTGACCTGCTGAGTTCCTCTAGTACTTTGTGTTTTGCTCAAGATTCCAGCATCTGCAGTTTCTTGTGGCTCCATGAAGGCATAGAGAGCAGTGAGATACTGGAGAGAGAGAGAGGATGTCATAGGATGGCACAGTAACGCAATGGCAGTGCCAGAGATCGGGTTCGATCCTGACTATGGGTGCTATCTATATGGAGTATGCATGTTCTCCCTGTGATTGCGTGAGTTTTCTCTATGTGCTCCGGTTTTCTTCCACATCACAAAGACGTACAGGTTTGTTGGTAGTAACTTGGGTAAAAATTGTAAATTCTCCCTAGTGTGTAGGATAGACTAGTGTATGGGGATTGCTGGTTGGTGCGAAGTCGGTGATCCGAAGGGTCTGTTTCCACGCTGTATGTCTAAACTAAACTAAAGACCTAGCACAGGACACCACAGGAACAGGCCCTTCAGCCCGAATATGATGCCAAGCTAAACTAATCCGTTCTGCCTGCACTGACTGCACACTGCCTGCACTGACTGCACATCCCTCCTGGAACAATGAACAACTGCATCTTCTGCAAACAGGTAGAATGTAAGGTTCTAGACCATTGAGAAGCAAATTTACAGGAAAACTGCATAGATGTGCAAAAGCCACAATGTGGTGACAATGAGAAACTTCAACCTGTCAGTGACTGGGGTAGCAGCAACTATGGGACAGAGAAGAGGAAGAGTTTCTGAAATGTTTGCCTTTCAAGCTGCTCTTTCCGGATATCAGCCAGGTGAAGTTTGAACGAGCAGCAGCTGAGAGCTATCTAGGAAACAGCAGTCATTATATCACAAGGTTTACAGTATGCTGAACGGGATAGAGATGACTCCAAGGAAAAACAATTGGAGGAGGATTGCGATCAGATCTGGCCCAAGTAAACTCGAATCAAAGTGTGACAAGCAAAACTATAATTCAACATTGATTAAGCGAAAGCCAGGCTGATCCACGCTCAGAGGGAAGGAATATAAAAGGAGCTTAAAAATGGTAATTAAAAGACTCTTTAGGCGTGTGAAGAGAAAAAGAAGTGTAACAGGAGCCAAAAGGGAACGCTTCTAATTGAGGCAGAGGACAAGCCCAGTGCTCTGAATTAATAATTTATGTCAGCTTTACTAAGGCTGTGAGTGGAACCCCAGCAAAGGAAGATGTAGTTGTGATCGGGATGGGCTAAATATCGATAGGGATGGATCTAAAAGGCTATGTGCACACATCATCCACTCTTGATGGGATGCAAGGCAGGCGCTGAAGAAGTAAGAGGGGAAATTGCCGAGGCTCTGGCTGCACATGTGTAAATGAAGCGTTGGAGGGCTCGAAAATCCCAAACGTTGCACTCCTCTTTAAACTTTAGAGATACAGCGCAGAAACAGTACAGAAGAATCCGATTAACCAGATGGGGGGTCTTGAGATGTTAATCAGGCACAGGCACGGAAATCGCTGTCAAAACATGCGGGGACACAATTTCATGGCCTTTATTAAAATCTGCCAATGTGCACTTTAACCACACGTGATTTTTTTTTCTATTACAAATCTCAAATTGTGGGGTAGAGGCAAATAAATAAATGATGGGTCTTTGTCTCAAACATTATGGAGGGCACTTATCTCTGTATCTTTTTATGCCCCCAAGAAAAGAACAGAGAACAGCTCCACAATGTCTGTGCCGAACATGATGCCAGGTTAAATTAATCTCCTCTGCCTGTATGTGAGCCATATCCGTCCATTCCCTGCCTATCCGCGTGCCTATCTAAAAGCCTCCTTAATGCCACCATCGTATCGGCTTCCACCACCTGCAAACTTTACATCACCTTTCATTTTGACAGTATTGTACATTTTCCAGTGATTCCGTTAAGTTTAAAGGAAGCACGAGAACTGAGGAATTGTGATGGAAAGGGAGCCTGGAAACTATGAACTCAACAGACATTGTGGGCCGAAGGGTCTGTGCCTGTACTATAATATTCTATGTTCTCTGATGAGCCAGAGGCTGAGCTCGATGGATGTCCAAATCTTTGCAGAACCGATTATCAGAGTTTATTGCAAAGCTAATCCAGCACGCAATGTACTTTGGTGGCAGCACCCTGGCAGAATTTAAAGACTATTGGATGTTATTCCTAATACACCAGCACTCTACTTTATCTTCGATGTTATGCAGTAATTTCTCCAGCGAGCTCATTGTTTAATGACTGTGCAGGAAGTGGGCCCCTCGTACATTAAAGGTAATACACATTGTGCACTGAATACAGTACGCTTGCTTTCATAGGTCATTGAGTATAAGAGTCAGGAAGTCATGGTACGGCTTTATAGGCGGTATTTAGAGTGTGTGGTTTTAGTCGCCCCGTTACAGGCAGGAGGTGAAGTCTTTGAAATGATATCTACAGCAGGGGATATTAACCATAGGGAGACGTTGGACAGAATTGGATTGTCTTCCCTGGAACGTCAGAGGCTGCGGAGAGACCTGATAGACATTTATAAAATTATTAGATGCTTCGATGGGGTTAGCTGACAAGACCACGGTAGTGAAAGCATAAAGTACATTGAACAACCATCAGTCTGAAGAAGGGTCTCGACCCAAAATGTTGCCTATTTCCTTCGCTCCATAGATGCTGCTTCACCCGCAGAGTTTCTCCAGCATTTTTGTCTACCTTGAGCAACCATCATGGTGGTTTGGTTGGCTGTGCAGGGCGGTTCAGGTGCCTGATGGTTGCTGGGAAGAAGCTGGATGTAAGGTTCCTGTACCACCTTCCCAGTGGTAGCTGGGAGATGAGAGTGTGGCCAGGATGGTGTGGGTCTTTGATGATGTTAGCTGCCATCTTGAGGCAGCGCCTCCTGTAGGAAGGGCACTTTGAGAATGTTTTGTTTATCGACAGTGACTAACGTTCAGTCTCTCTTTCTCCAGGGGATGTGGTAGATATTTATCAGCGGGAGTTCCTAGCATTACGTGACAGACTCCATGCAGCTGAGCAAGAGAACATCAAACGATCTAAGGAACTGAACGTGGTTTTAGATGAGATCAAGCGAACCATTGCCGAGAAACAAACTCTGAGAGACGTCAACAGAACCTGGAGTGACCTATCAGGTACCCCGCGCTTTACAGTGGGCCTCCACTATATTAGATGTTCACAACACGAGGGCAGCACAGCGGTGTAGCTGGTAGAACCACTGCCTCATAGTGCCAGACCCCGGGTTCCATCCTGTCCTCGAATGCTTTCTGTGTGGAGTTTGCACATTCTCCAAGTTTTCCTCCAGGTACTCCGGTTTCCTCCCACATCTCAAAGACTTGCAGGTTTGTAGGTTTATTGGCCCTCTGTAAAATTCCTGGTTCCATCCTGTCCTCAAATGCTTTCTGTGTGGAGTTTGCACGTTCTCCATGTTTTCCTCCAGGTACTCCGGTTTCCTCCCACATCTCAAAGACTTGCAGGTTTGTAGGTTTATTGGCCCTCTGTAAAATTCCCCCGAGCCTGCAGGGAGTGGATGTGAGAGTGGGATAACATGGAACTAGTGTGGACATTCGATCGCTGGTCGGCGTGGACTCGGTGTGCCGAAGGGCCTCTTTCCATGCCATATCTCTAAACTAAACATCAGTGTGCAAGCAGTTCATAGAGTCACAGAATCATACAGCGTGGAAACAGGCCCTTCGGCCCAACTAGCCCACGCAGGCCAACTTGCCCCATCTACGCTACATGCCCCACCTTCTCGCCCTTGACACATAACCCTCTAAACTTATCCTATCCATGTACCTGTCCAAATTTCTCTTCAACGTTGTGATAGTACCTGCCTCGACTACCTCCTCTGGCAGCTCACGCCATATACCTGTGGAGTGGAAAGAATGAGCCAAAGTATGTCATGGGTCACCAAACTGAGATTAGATTTGAGGATCCCTGTTAACTTGTACAGTTTTGGGCTTAGACCATAGGTACAGCACTGGAATAGGCCCTTTAGCCCACAATGTTGGTGCCCAACATGATGCCAAGGCAGACTCTGCACGTGATCCATTTGCTGCATATCCATGTACTGTCTAAAAGCCTCTTAAATATCACCATTGTATCTGCCTCCACCACCACCACCCCTGGCAGTATGTTCCAGGAACTCTGTGAAACAAAACTTGCCCCGCACATCTTCTTTAAACTTTGCCCCTCTCACCTTAAAACAATGCCCTCTAGTCTTTGACAGTTCTTTCCTGGGAAAAATAATATTAAAATAATTTTTCAATTTAACAATGTTGCAAACTTGTACAGCTCAAACAAGTAACTTTTACCAATCATAATATTTATTCATGCACTTGACTTGAATAATCGAAAGATCCTGAAGTATCTTTGGGTGGCACAGTGGCCCAATGGTAGAGTTGCTGCCTTACAGCGCTTATAGCGCCAGAGACCTGGGTTCGATCCTGGCTAAGGGTGCTTGTCTGTACGGAGTTTGTATGTTCTCCCCATGACCGATGGGATTTCTCCGAATCTTTGGTTTCCTCCCATACTCCGTAGACTGGCATGTTAGTAGGTTAATTGGCTTGGTATAAGTGTAAATTGGTGTAGGATAGTGTTAATATGTGGGGATCGCTGGTCGGTGTGGACTTGGTGGGCCGAAGAGCCTGTTTCCACGCTGTATCTCTAAACTAAACTATTGTGACAACATAAGAGACGGCAGATGCTGGAATCTTGAGCAAAAACAAACTGCTGTAGGAACTGAACAGGTCAGGCAGCATCTGTGGAGGGAAATGGACAAACAACGTTTCGGGTTGGGACCCTTTCCCAGACTTAAGAGTGTGTCTTTGCCCAAAGTATTGTGTGTTTCCTTTAAAAAAGAAAACACAAAGTTCTGAAGTAACTCTGTGGCTCGGGCAGCATTTCTGGAGAACATGGATAGGTAATGTTTCGCGTTGGGACCCTGTTTCTTTTAATTGTGTTTTTTTGAGGCATTAATGTGCCTCAACATCATTAAGGTGTAAGAAATTGTTCGGAACAGTAAGATGCTATTAAGCTCAACAAGCTGAGCTTTTTCTCATTATGCACAACATTCTGGCAAGGCTTTCGATTGTCACAAACACATTTTATGCCAACAATTGCAGAGATCTTCCCTGTTAACTTATTCCATTTGTTTACTCCCTGGGAGGAAACAGTTCCACATGACTTCACTGAATCATACTCTTGTAAACAGTGTTTGAAAAGGTAGTTCCAAGTAAGTTTTCTTCTTGCCAGTGAGCTTTAACATTTAAACATAACTTTAAAAAAATGTTCCACAAAGAAAACCAATGATAGAAACTTAATTCTAATAGGTAACTCTGCAGACATTTGGACCTTAAACCACAGGGCTATGAGGGAGAAGTAAAATAATTTAAATGCATTGCCACTTACTCCCTCCCTGGGGTTTGCATTATTTTATTTTGTAAGAAACAATTCATGGTGCAGCTTTGCAGGACTTTGATCAGGCCGCATTTGGAGTATTGCATGCAGTTGTGGTCACCTCACTACAGGAAGGATGTGGAGAGGGCGCAGAGAAGGTTTGCTAGAATTATGCCTGGATTAGGGGGCACTCGTTACAGGGAGAGGTTGGACAGACTTGGATTGTTTTATTTGGAACATCGGAGGTTGAGGGGAGACTTGATAGAAAGAATATAAAATAGTGGGAGGCATCGATAGAGTAGACAGTCAGAACTTTTTTCCCAGGGTAGAAACGTCTAACAATAGTGAGCATAAGTGTAAGATGAGAGGTGGAAAGTTTAATGGAGATGTACGGGGCAAGCTTTTTTTACACAGAGAGCGGTGGGGGCCTAGGACTGGAGGTGGAGGCAGATACGATGGTGGCGTTTACGAGGCTTTTAGATAGCCACATGGAAATGCAAGGAATAGAGGGGTATGGTTCATGTACAGGCAGATGAGATCAGTTTAACTTGGCATCATCTTCAACACAAACATTGTGGGTCGAAGGGCCATATCCTATGCTGTACTGTTCTATGTCCTATGATACTCGGCAATACAAACATAGGGTAGAAACAAGAAACTACAGATACTGGTTTACACAAAAGGACACAAAATGCTGGAGTAACTCAGTGGTTCAGTCAGTCTTAAGAAGGGTTTCGCTCTGAAACGTAACTTATCCAGATTCTCCAGAGATGCTGTCTGACCCGCTGAGTTACTCCAGCAAGTTGTGTCCTTTTATATAAACATATGGGTTAGGAGCAGGAGGGTCAACTTTGCTCCTCCGGCCTGCTGCACCACTTGACAAGATCATGGTTGAAATGCCACATTCTCCACATTCTCTTGTACCTGCAGTAATTTTCTTAACCCAATACTTATCTATCTTTCTATTCTGGACTCAAGGGACTGAATTACCAGGTGAGGATTAGGCAGGCTGGGACATTATTTCTTGAGACAGAGGGGTGATCTTATTGAGGCATGTAAAATCAGAAGGGGGATAGAGGGTGAATTCACAGAATATTTTTCTGAGAGTTGGGAAATCAAGAATGAGAACACATACAGTGCCCTGCATAATGTTTGGGACAAAGACCCATCATTTATTTATTTGCCTCTGTACTCCACAATTTGAGATTGGTAATAGAAAAAAATCACATTGTCAGATTTTATTAAAGGGCATTTTTATACATTTTGGTTTCACCATGTAGAAATTACAGCTGTGTATACAGATGGATAGTACAGTATATGGATTGCAAAGGTTTAGAGGGATGCGGACCAAATTCAGACTAGTGGGAAGAGCTTAGACTTGGTTGGTATTTCCCTGTTTTATGACTCTTTGACTTCCCAATGGCAACATTCTGTTAGATAGACATCTTGGTTGGTCTGCATGAGTTAGGTATGCGTTTGGAGGTATCTAAATCTGGAGGTGTGTGTTTTCACACTTTTTTACCTCTTGCCTGATGGGAGAGGGGAGAAGAGGGAGTGACCAGGGTGGGACTCATCCTCGATTATGCTGGTGGCCTTGCCGGGGCAGCGTGAAGTGTAAATGGAGTTAATGGATCGGAGGCTGGTTTGTGCGATGGTCTGGGCTAATATCCACAACTCTGCAATTTCTTGTGGTCTTGGAAGGAGCTGTTCCCAAACCACGCTGTGATGCATCCCGATAAAATGCTTTTTACGTATGGTTTCTACGGTTTTAACCTACAAAAGCCGCACGTCTTTGTGATGTGGAAGGAAACCGGAGCACATGGTCACAGGAGCGTATAAACTCCACACAGACAGCCATCACCTGAGGTCAAGATTGAACCGGGTCACTGGCGATGTGAGGCAGCGGCTTGGTTCGCTGCGCCACTGTGCCGGTACCCAGTATTCTTTGCTGTGTCCAGTACTGTCAGCCACACCTTGGATCAGGCTGACTACAGAGTGACTTCTGTGTCACCGTAGATGTCGGGAAGAAGCAACGATCGATGCTCTACACTTCTGGCTAAAACTGATTCTAAATGCTTCAACTCTGTCTTCATCTCACACGTTTAATGTATTACCGAAGTGACTACACTTCAACAAAATGTCATTAGGTGAAAAGCACTCTAGAAATGAACTATTCCAGCAAAAGCTATTAAAGCAAAATGGTTCTCTGCTGCAAAATGCAAAATACTGTTGCCCAGCCAATATCTGTGAGGAGAGCTATTAAGCGCAGGGGTAGTCTAGTTTATCAGCATTTATTACAAACACACACATTGATGGCTGCTCAAATTGTATTGTATCTCTCTCTGCACCATCTCAAATGAAAATAGAAACTGCTGGAAATACTTAGCAGCTCTTGCCTAAACAGCAGATAGAGCAGCAGAGTTAAGGGCCTGTCCCACGAGCATGCGTCTGCATGCGGCAAACGCGACCTAACGTGGTCGCTTGAGCCGTACGGCCTCGCGGAGCTGGTCCCACTTCGATCGCGGAGCTGTATGGAGTTGTGCGGAGCTGGTCCCGACATCACGCGGGGCTCCAAAAAACTGACTGTTCAAAAATTCCGCGCGGCAACGACCTGCCGGCCCGCAGCCGCATTGAGGCCATACGCACCGCCTCGACGGGCGTGCGCAGCGTCTCGACGCTGTACGCAGCGTCTTGATGCCGTACGCCTTCGCTCGAACTTCACGTCAACTCGTACGCGATCACTCGGCCTCCGCGCGGCCCCTGCTTCCGGTTTGGTCGCGCTTGCCGCATGCAGTCGCATGCTCGTGGGACAGGCCCTTTAATGTTTCAGTCCAATGGAAAAATGAGATAACAAGCAGGCTTGGAGTTGTAGACAGGGAAGATTGGATCGAGCATGGATCGGCGGTGGAAGGAGCTGATGACATCGTGCTGGGCCAGGCTCACCCCTGCTTCATCGATTCAGTGCCACTGGGGCACCGGGCGTTAAACTTTAGTATAGTTTATGGATACAGCATGGAAACAGGCCCTTCAGCGCACTGAGTCTATGCCAACCAGTGATCACCTGTTCACACAGATAATTTACAGAGGGCCAATAAACCTACAAATCTGCAATGTTGTAGGAAACCGGAGCGAGTGGAGGAAACCCTGGCAGCCACATGGAGAACGTGCAAACTGCATACACACAGCACCCGAGGTTTGGATCACACCCAGTTTCTGGCGCTATGAGGCAGTGACTCTACCAGCTGCGCTCAAATGATAAAATAAAAAAATGTATATTTCCTTGCACCAAGGTAGTACGTTTCAGAGATTTAGAAGTTGCAAAATAGCAAATCTATGCGTGATATTGTACTCGTGTACCTTTGTCTGGATAAAATGCAGAATAAGTGTTTCACTGTATCTCTCTGCATGTGACATTAAATAAACCAAGGGGTGAAGAGAAGAAAGGGAATTTCGCTGATGGGGCGGCACAGTGGCATGACGGTAGAGTTGCTGCCTAACGTCGCCAGAGACCCGGATTCGACCCTGACTGTGGGTGCTCTCTGTACGGAGTTAGTAAGTTCTCCCCGTGACCTGCATGGGCTTTCTCCGGGATTTCCGGTTTACTCCCACACTCCAGAGTTTGTACTGTAATTGGCTTGGTACAATTGTAAATTGTCCCTCGTCTGTGTAGGATAGTGTAAGTGTGCGGGGATTACTGGTCGGGGTGTACTCGTTGGGTGGAGGGCCTGTTTCAGCGCCGTATCTCAAAACTGAACTAAGGTTGTCCAGCTAATGCAATGCCTCAGTACCATCCAGTTTATCGAGACTAAGAAAGAAGAGACACATGAGAGTACTGGAGCCATGCAAATGCTCAGCTTGCCATGATCTAACACAAAACAGTCCTGGAAATGCTCAACAGATGAGACCCCACTCCCTGCACTTTCATGTGCCCATCCAAAAGTATTTTAAATGTCATTGTCATATCTGCCTCCACCACCACCCTTGGCAGCCGTTCCAGGCACCCACCACTGCTGTGTAAATAACTTGCCCTGTACATCTCCTTTAAACTTTCCCCCTTTTACCTTCAAGCTATGTCCTCTAATTGTTAACATTTCCACCCTTGGGGGGGGGGGGGGGGGGGGGGGGAAGATTCTAATGTCCCTGTCCCACTTAGAAAACCTCTGGAGACTTTGTGCCCCACCTAAGGTATCCGTGCGGTTCCCGGAGGTTTTTGTCAGTCTCCCCACCTGCTTCCACTACCTGCAACCTCCGGCAACTGCACGGAAACCTTGGGTGGGGCGCAAAGTCTCCAGAGGTTTCCGTTCAGGTTTCCTAAGTGGGACAGGGGCATAACAGTCAATCTGTGCCTCTCCTAGTCAACGATTCCACATAGAAAGATTTTCCTGGCATTGATATTGTACAGGATAAAGTGAGTGTTTCATTTAGAGATCTTTCCAGAGCACACTAAAATTAATACTACATTCCGCATTCCACATGTGGTTCTGTGGTTCATTATCTATCTTTTCATTTAATGTGATATGTAAATAAAAATTAACTACATTGCTGCACATTGTAAATCAGGAGCGTCAGTGTGTCATTCAGCATCTTAAGATGAGAATGAAAATCTGACATTAATTAGAAATTGAAGTTATTGTACGAAATTTATATGAAATGAATTTCAATTGGTTCTTTAGAAGGTACCCGACCCGAGGACATTCTGTTTAAGCCTCTGAACACAAATTTATTTTTAATTGCTTTTAACTAACTGCTTTTATACTAGGTGAGATTTTCATTTTGTCTATCTCATAAAGTCAATCTAATTGCCAGCCATCTTGTTACACTTGACTGATAATTTGGTTGCAGCTCAAGTATTTTAATCTTGCGCTCACCGGGGGATTTCCATGTTTGAGGCTTTGAGTGATTTTTTTTTCCCCTCTACACAAGTACTTTTGAGTTAACGCTTCCAGAATCTGGAGCCACCTTGCAGGTCATAAGTGATAGGAGTAGAATTAGGCCATTCGACCCATCAAGTCTTTTCCGCCATTCAATCATGGCTGATCATTTGTTTACGAAAGAACTGCAGATGCTGGAAAAATCGAAGGTAGACAAAAATGCTGGAGAAACTCAGCGGGGGAGGCAGCATCTATGGAGCGAAGGAATAGGTGAAGTTTTGGGTCGAGACCCTTCTTCAGACTAAATCATGGCTGATCTGTCTCTTCCTCCTAACATATTCTCCTGCCTTCTCCCCATAACCTCTGACACCTGTACTAATCAATAATCTATCTCTGCCTTAAAAATATCCACTGACGACCTCCACAGCTTTCTTTCAAGGAATTCTACAGATTCACCTCCTGCTGATTCTTCTCTGGCATTTGACATTGTTCTGCTGGTGGGTGTCACTTGACATTTGCCATGGACTAGCATGCTGGGTCTGGACCATCATTGATAAAATGACCAGTTCTACATGGTGAAGTCCCGGAGGACCTTGCGTTATGTATCAATGTAATGTTGTTCGATGACTAAGCCAAGTGCAACTGTGCTGCATGACCCCCTCAAACCGTAGAGACAAGGAACTGCAGATGCTGGTTGAAACCAAAGAGAGACAAAAAGTGTTGGAGTAACACAACAGTTCAGGAAATATCTCTAGAGAAAAAGGATGGATGACGATTTGGGTGTGTCTGAAGAAGGGTCCTGACCCGAAATGTCACCCATCCTTTTTCTCCACAGATGCTGCCTGACTTGCTGAATTATTCCAGTCTTCGTGTCCATCAATGTAATGCCGGGTGACTAAGGCAGGAGCAACTGTGCTGCATGACTCCAAACAACTTCCCTACAACTGTTGGGTTAGGCAGTATTTCTGGAAAACATGGATAGGTGCTGTTTTGGTTTGGGACAAGTGATCCCGACCCAAAATGTCACCTCTCCATGTTCTGCAGAGATGCTGCCTGACCCACTGAGTTACTCCAGCAGTGCTCTCTGCTCTGTCTATTATTAAAAATCAATTGAGCAGCATTTGTGAAGTAGTTAACTTTAAAAAGGGAATGATATAAGAGAACTGAACTGCTGGACATCTGTGCTGTGCTCTAACTAGTTGAGTATCGGATTGCAGTCAAGATATTGGCAGCAGGTTGGAGCTCCCATATATCAGGAAGTCACATTGCAGCTTTATAGATCTTTGGTTAGGCCGCATTTGGAATAGTTTAGTTTAGTTTAGAGATACAGTGTGGAAACAGGATCTTTGGCCCACTAAGTCCATGCCAACCGACGATCACCTGTACACGACATACGAGAGGCATTTTTACAGAAGCCAATTAACTCTCCCACTGTGCCGCTGAAATATTGTGTGTGGTTCTGGCCACCCCATTATAAGAAGGACGTGGAGGCTCAGAAGACGTTTAGCAGAATACTGAGAGTAATAGCTGTAAGGAGATGTTGGACAAATTTGGATTGTCTTCTTTGGAAAATTAGAGGTTGGGGGGGAAACCTGGTAGAAGTGTATAAAACTATGAGGTAATGATAGGTAGAGTCAGAATCTTTTTCCCAGGGTATGAATTTCAAGGACCATCAGGCATAGTTTTAAAGTAAGAGGTGAGAAAGTTTTAAACTAATGTGTGGGGCAGGTTCTTTTACACAGAGGGTGGTGGATGCCAGGAATGCACTGCCAGGAGCGGTGGTGGTGAACATAAATACGATAGTGGCGTTTACGAGGCTTTTAGATCGGCACGTGGCTATGCAAGGACGGAGGGGTGTAAATCATGTGCTGATTAGTTGAAAGTGATGATTAGTTTATCTTGGCATCATGTTTGGCACAGACATTGTCGGGCCGAAGGGGCTGTTCCTGTGCTGTACTGTTCTGCGTTCCATTCTGCACAGGAATTCCGAACCAGATGGCATGTATGTAGAAATGCTTCTTCTTCTTTTTGCGTATGGCGTGCACAGTGTAAAGTTGTAGGACAACTTGTTCTATTTGATCTTATTTGATTGTGCACGCCAGGTTGATTGCATTCGTCGAAACAGGGCGGACCATGTGAAGGTTGCAATCTTCCACCCCATAGGAATGCTGATAGTTCCCTTTGGGTTTTTCTTCTGCAAGATCACACACATGTAATACAGAAATAGACAACAGTCCCCGCTGAGCAAAGTTGCTGGACCACTTTCTTTTGTGGGAGTTGTGCATACATTCATTGTCCCAAACCTCCCACGTAATTCAACAGTGAAGACTGATCTTTGTGATTCATTTATTGCAGTCGTGCCTTCAAGTAAAGTTGAAAGTGACTGGAGTAGAAAGTAGAGAATTCAGTTTGTCACAGTGATTTTAAAATTAGAAACATAGAAACTTAGAAACATAGAAACATAGAAATTAGGTGCAAGAGTAGGCCATTCGGCCCTTCGAGCCTGCACCGCCATTCAATATGATCATGGCTGATCATCCAACTCAGTATCCCGTACCTGCCTTCTCTCCATACCCTCTGATCCCCTTAGCCAATTTGATAGACCTATCTAGTTTTGGAATAGCTAGTTTAATTGAAACCACAAGGAACTGCAGATGCTGGAATCTTGGAGCAAAACACAAAATGCTGGAGGAACTCAGTGGGTCCCAGAAGGGAAGAGGGGAAAGAAAATTGGAAAAGAGAGATTTAGTTGCTCGGTGTGCACTAATTAGGAGGGACACCTCAACTTTCCAGGGTTTACTAGCAGGTGTTAAATAATACTTTAAATTTATTTTTCTTGTACAGTGGGGACATTGATAGACATGGGCCAGTTTTTATCCTTTATTCATCAAGGATTGGACAGGAGAGCAACCAGCTGAAGAGTGATGTTTACAGCTTCAACATGTAAGTTGGTTAGTGAGGAGATGAGGAACAATTTCTTTAGTCAAAGGGTAGTAAATCTGGAATTCATTGCCACAGACCGCGGTGGAGGCCAAGTCATTGGATATTTTTAAGGCGGAGATTGACATGTTCTTGATTAATCAGGGTGTCAGGGGTTATGGGGAGAAGGCAGGAGAATGGGATTGAGAAGGAAAGATAGATCAGCCATGATTGAATGGCGGAGTAGACTTGATGGACCAAATGGCCTAATGCTGCTCCTAGAACTTATGAACTTATGTTATACAATATTGCCATGTTGCAGCTCTGCGAGATGTTGTGTAGGTGTCTTGCTTCAGATAATGTCATCTAGTTGAGAGTATAGTCTTCTGCTCAAGCACGAAGTACAGGTACAACGAAAACCATGTCAGCATCTTAGCTAGACTCAGACATATACACACAAACAAATAGCACGTAAATAGCATGCAAAGTTTCGAACAGAACAAAGACTGTGCAAATGAAATAAGACATTAATGCAAAGAAATAATTAGGATGTTATGCCAAGCCACAGACGGTCTGGAATTTCAGCAGAGAGCTGGGCCAGAATGTAAAATATTGTTGAAACATCATCAAGCAAGTGACTTTGAGCTGCCATCTCACATCAGGCTCTTCTCCCACATCACTGCCAAGCACTGCTGACTTTGAACATCTTCTGTTTCCATCTGTCGAAATGTTGGATGGCTGCCTTGTTCTTTGTTGCTTGCAATTTGATGAGTTTTATTTGTTTTCCAATGTTGTTATTTAATTCTGCTGCTAGTTTCCAATAAAGCATTTTGTTTAGAGTGTTTGTACTTAAGCACAGGACCTTAAAGTCAGAGTCCGAGGCTAATGCAATGAAGCAATTCCTCACACACAAAGGGAATGGAAGTCTGGAACATAGTTGCAGTAATCACAACAAAAGCAAGGGTGGAGAGGAGGGGGGGGGGTCAGTTGGAAAATTCAAAGCATTGGTATTGTTGGGGGGGGGGGGGGGGTGCACAAAGTACTAGAATAACTTATTGGGTCAGGCAGCATCTCTAGAGAACATTGGTAGGTGACATTTTGCATGAGGCCAAACGGTCCTTCTTCAAACAGTCACCTATGCATGTTTTCCAGGGATGCTGTAGGGTAGTGTTAGTGTGTGGCCCACCGTGTCCACGCTGACTATTGCATTTACTAGTTCCATCGATCTATATTTCTTTCAGTTTTTTCTTATCACGCCTGCATCACTTTGCTTGTTTCAGATGAAGCGAAGCTCAAGTTGTGGAACGTCACCGTCAGTAAGAATGTACTGCAGCTTCCAAGTATCTTCAATCACCTCCCACATCTGCTGGCCAGGGAGAACACTTTCCTGCCGTCCGTCTACTTGGGACAGAGAAGAACTGGAGGTGAGAAATCAAAATATCAAGAAAATAGGCAGCAGGACAGCACGGCTGTACAGCGGCAGAGTTGCTGCCTTATAGGGCCAAAGACCTGGGTTTGATCCTGGCTACGGGAATTGTTTACGGAGTTTGTATGTTCTCCCTGCGACTGCGTGGGCTTTCTCTGGGTTCCCCACTACACTCCAAAGACCACAGGGTTGTAGGTTTATTTGCTTCAAAAACATTGTAAATTATCCTTAGTGTGTGTGTTGGATGGTGTTAGTGTGCGGGGGTCGCTGGTCGGCACAAACTCGGCGGGCCGGAGGACCTGTTTCCTCGCTCTATCTCTAAAATAAACGAAACTACTAAAAGTATTCAGCCCCTACATCGACAAGACTCGGCGACTATTTTGCCAAACTCTTGTGCTCGGTCTGCCAAGGCCTGCTGGATCTCCAGGTTGCTAACCATTTTGATTCCTCTGCCCATTCCCACACAGATCTTTTTGTCCTGGGCCTCCTCCATTGCCAGAGTGAGGCCCCACGCACACTGGAGGAACAGCACCTCATATTTCACTTGGGCAGCATATAACCCAATGGTATAAATGTCAGAGTCATACAGCATGGAAACATGCCCTTTGACCCAACCTGTCCATGCTAACCAAGATGCCCCATCTACACTAGTCCCAACTGCCCCCATTTGGCCATATCACTCTAAACCTTTCCTATCCACGTTGAATTCTCTAATTTCAGTTACCCACCACCGCCCTTTTCATCTACACAACCCCCTCACGTCCATGTATACATTTGTTTTCCATTCCCCCTGTCCCTGTCACACAGTTCCGTTCCCACCCTCCAATAGCTCATCACCCACCCCTCCCTACCATGTCCCCATTTGCTGCACTCTCCCGCCCCCACCCCCCATTTCCTTCTACCCAGCTCTGGTTCTACTTTTCATTTCCAACCTTTTTCTCTTGTCAGGTTCTACCATCTACACCCTTTTGTCTTCTCCACTGATCACGTCCAGCCCTGGTCACAATCTCCACCCATCCCTCCCCCACCCGACTCATCTGCCCATTCTCACCTGGATCCACCTATCACTTGCCAGCTCTTGCTCCAGCCCTTCCCCTCCTCTCTCTCTACCAGCAATCTCCCCTTAGCACCATCGGCCCGAAATGTCTTCCATTCATTTCCCTCCACGAATTCTGCCTGTCCCACTGAGATTATTCGGCTTTGGTAAAAATTGTAAATTGTCCCCAGTGTGTAGGATAGTGCTGGTGTACGGTGTGATCGCTGATCGGCACGGACTCAGTGAGCCGAAGGGCCTGTTTCCGTGCTGTATTTCTAAAGTCTAACTAAAAGTATGTGCTTCTCTATCCCCTACACAGTTGCTGCCCGACACGCTGAGTCCCTCCATGCCTTGCTCATTCAAGTGGGGTTGAAATGTGTGTTATCTGGGGTTATCCTGATGAATTCTTGAAGTTTGAACTGCATTGTTGGTGGAATCCTGATCTGTTTTTGTACTGTGTGCCTGCAGTTTCGATAGTGATGGGAGTTCCCACTGTAAAGCGGGAGGTGCACAGTTACCTGATCAATACCTTGAACTCACTCATTTATGAGCTGACCCCCGGGGAGAAGCAAGACTGTGTGATTGTTGTACTCATTGCAGAGGTGAGTAAGGAGCCTGATGTTTAAGATCAGAGTCACAGAGTCTGGAAACAGGCCCATCGGCCCAACTCGTCCATACAGACTAAGACGCCCCATTCAAGTTAGTCCTATTTACCAGCATTTGTGCAATATCACTCTAAACCTTACTTGTTCATGTACCTGCCCAAGTGCCTTTCAAATGTTGAAATAAGGAGCCGCAGATGCTGGTTTACAAAAAAAAGACACAAAGGGCTGAGGGATGATCTAATTTAATTATTTGAAATAGAGCAGTACCACCACCTGAATTAAGACAAGAGTAAATAATTACCGGTACTGAGATTTTTGGTGCCTTTTTCCTATAATCAGCTGCGTTATCAAAGGATTTGGAACCACAGTGAAAAATTAAAGTACCAATCATCCATGATTGCTTTCTTGATGGGTTTGAGAAGGTAAGTTCTGTGAGCGTCTATTCCCACGCAAGGTGGAACTTGGGGCCGTCCTTTTAGAAAAAATTGGCCGTTAAAACCAGTGGGTTTTTTTGTAGATAAAAGATGCCAGTACGCATTTTTAATATACATACCTTTCTAGTGGCCAGAAAACAAAATAATGACATTTAACTTTTTAGAGGTACCGTCATAAAAAAAGAGCACTGATTAAAACCATTAAGGTGAAAGGAAATTTTAAAGGAGATGTGCAGGGAAGGTTTAAAGGAGATGTGTGAGGCAAGTTTTTTTATATGGAGAGTGGTGAGTGCTTGGAATGTGTTGCCATGGATGGTAGTGGAGGCAGATACGATAGGGGCGTTTAAAAGGCTCTTAGATAGACACATGGATATGGATCACGTGCAGGCAGAGGAGATCAGTCTGAAGAGGGGTCCCGACCCGAAATGTCACCTATCCATGTTCTCCAGAGATGCTGCCTGACCCGCTGAGTTACTCCAACAGTTTGTCTTTTTCGTAACCCAGCCTTTTGTATCCATATCAGTTTAACTTGGTATTGAGTTTGGCACGGACATTGTGAACCAATTCCCTATTCTGTGCCCTATTCTGCACTGAACTATGTAAACCCTCCTTCTTTGAGGGTTGTGAAATACAACCCTTTTTTTATGGGAGAGAGTATCATTTAACATATTGAAGCTTGAGAGAAACAGAACTTTGACCTCTTGGAGAATTGAAGGTTATGGGGAACTAGCAAGAAAGTGGAATTAAGGTGCAGATCTGATCAGCCATTGTTTTATTGAATTGCAGGGCAGGCGGAAAACAGTGTTAAAATCTTGCCTCGATAGTTAATAACACAATCATTATTATGTTTTCCATTTATTGTTTAATTAAATAAGGTGCAGGGAATTGGGGTAGCACAGTTGCGCAACGGTAGAGTTCCTGCCGTACAACGCTAGAAACCCGGGTTTGATCCTGATCTCGGGTGCTGTCTGTATGGAGTTTGTACTTTCTACCTGAGACCACGTGGGTTTTATCCGAGTGCTTCGGTTTCCTCCCACACTCCAAAGACATGCAGGTTTGTAGGTTAATTGGCTTCGGTAAAATTGTAAATTGTCCCTGGTGCGTAGGATAGTGCTAGTGTACGGGGTGATCGCTGGTCAGCACGGACTCGGTGGGCCGAAGGGCCTGTTTCCAGGTATCTCTAAAGTCCAAGGTCTAAACATGTCTTAATTCATTACATAAGCAGTACAAACTCTTAAATGTTTTTTTGCAAAGTTGGTAATAGGGAATAGGCAACTTTCTCTACATCACAATTTCTTCTGCAATGAAGACGATTTGAAGTGAAAGCAATGCAGAACGTAAGGACGGGTTGACAATTCGTGATGGTCTATTTTCTGCTGTGCCTTCTGCCTGCCCCGTCCACAGGGAGTTCCACATGGACCCTGCTGTACGAAGGGAAAGAGGGAAGAGTGCAGTCGTCAGGAAGTGAAAGTAAAATAGAGCAGTGTTTTCCAAACGCCACTTCTTTGGATTTATTTGCACCCACATTTATTTGTGGGTAGTTAAATAACATCTCTGATTTAATTGTTTTTTGCAAAATCATGCTATTTGCTTAGAGTCCAGACACATTCATGCAAACAACACTGCAGGGGTTCAGTAATTATCAACAATATTGAACTGGCACCAGTATTAAGTGCTACAGTCCGCCTCTCATGGTTATTTGTGACACTGAAGTATCTACCCAATAAGTGTAGCGAAGAAAAGACGAATATGATAAAAATTATTATTTATGTGCACATAAATTGTACATAACTGTGGCCTCACAACAATTTCACACAGCTGCACTGACTTCACAACTTTGATTCTCCTCGCCTTGACTGATGAAGTCAAGCATATCGTACACCTCCTTTACCCCTCTTTACCACTTATGTTGCCACTTTCAGGGAGCTATGGACTTGGACCCCAAGATCCTTCTGTACACCAATGCTCCAAAGTGTCCTGCTATTTGCAGTATAGTTTCCCCTCATATTCGCCCTTCCAAAGTCACAGACCAGCAGTCAGAGAAACGCCACTCCATCACTACTCTCCGTCTCCTGTGACCAAGCTAATTTGAATCCAGTCTTCCAAGTAACCATGGATCCCATGTGACGTAATATTTTGAACCAGCCAACCACAAGGGATGTTGTCAAGCACATTGCTAACCTCACATAGACAACATCCACTACCTTCCACATCAATAAATATTGGCTTACTCTGAAAAATCTGAATCAGGTTTATATGACATGGCCTGCTCCACCCACAGCTGTGCTAGCTATCCCGAACAAGCCCATGCCCTTAATGCAAGTAAATCCTATCCCTAAGAATCCTTTCCAATAGCTCCCTTCCTAATGATTTAAGGCTTCCCTTCTTAAAAGGAACAACATTGGCTATTCGCCAGTCCTCCGGGACCTCGCTATGGCAAGAGAAGACACAAAGATCTTCATCAAGGTCACAGCAATTTCCTCTCTTGCCTCTCTCAATGACGTGGGATAGATCGCATCAGGCCCTGGGGATGTATCCACAATGTTCTTCAAGAGACCAAGCACATCCTCCCTCTTGGTATCAACATGCCCTGGAATATTAGCATACCGCACACGGATCTCACTGTCCTCCATGCCCTTCTCCTTGGTGTTTCCTGATGCAAAGTTCTTGTTTAATGCCTCACCCACTTACTCTGGCTCCAGGCATACATTCCCTCCTTTTATTTCCCATTAAACTACCCATGGGCAAACCAAATTACCCATAATTAGTATCATTATGGGTAAGTGCAAATTGGCATGATGGTTGGCTTGTTTGTAATGCTGTATCTCTCAACGACTCATGTTTCAAGTCACGTTGCAGTTGTATAAGACGTTGGTGAGGCCACATTTAGAGTATTGTATTTAGTTTTGGGCGGCATGTTATCGGAAAGATGTTGTCAAACTGGAAAGACTGCAGAGAAGATTTACAAGGATGTTGCCAGAACTCGAGGGCCTGAGCTTTAGGGATAGGTAGAGCAGGCTAGAAATCTATTCCTTGGAGCGTAGGAGGATGAGGGGTGATTTTATGGAGATGTACAAAATTATGAGAGGAATAGATCGGGTAGATGTACAGAGTTTCTTGCCCAGAGTAGGGAACCAGAGGATATAGGTTTAAGGTGAGGGGGGAAAGATTTTAATAGGAACCTGAGGGGTAACCTTTTCACACTAAGAGTGGTGGGTGTATGGAACGAGCTGCTGGAGGAGATGGTTGAGGAAGGTACTATTGTAATGTTGAAGAAACATTTAGACAGGTGCATGGATAGAACAGGTTTAGATGGATATGAGCCAAACACAGGCAGGTGGGACTAGTGTAGATGGAACAGGTTGGCCAGTGTGGGCAAGTTGGGCTGAAGGGCCTATTTCCATGCTGTATCTCTAAAGCCTAAAACTGTAAACACGTTGAATCTACCTAAGGTTGTGAGAAGCCCAATAGTAATATAATCACACTCTTAGCTGTAGAGACATTACAGCACAGAAATAGGCACTTTGGCCCAACTTATCCATGCTATCCAAGATGCCCCAAACATGTTAGTCCCATTTGCCTGCGTTTGGCCCATATCCCTCTAAACTTTTTCTATCCATGTACCTGTCCAAATGTATTTCAAATGTTTATATGTTACAGTAAATCTTTATTCCCCTACTTTGGGTAAAAGAGTCTGTGCATTCACCCTATCTATTCCCCTCATGTTTTACACACCCTTATAAGGTCACCCCTCAGCCTAGGAATGAAGTCCTAGCCTGTCCAACCTCTCCCTATAGCTCAGGCCCTCGAGTCCTGGCAACATCCTCGTAAATCTTCTCTGCACTCTTTCCATATTAATGACATAAAGCACTTCTTGTATCTGGTTTATTAATTTAATCATGGTGTGACCAATATAAACATAAAGAACAATTTGAAGTAGACTGGTTTAAAAAGGAAATAGCAGACCATGAATCATCAGAGTTTGTTTGCTCTAACTACTGGTGTGTGGCAGGAAATTCTGCTTCCTGCTGCTTCATTGTGGGAAGCGGATCTAGGCAGCTGGCTCAACCACAGTGTAAATATGTAGACGAACACAACTCAATGTGGAGTAAAAAACAATGCTGTGGGAACCCAAGCATCATCCGTGCAGGGAAAAGGCACAAGGCAATGTTTCAGGCTGAGACCCTGCATCAGGTTAGAGGTGGGTGTATGAAACATGCTGAAGAATATGGTACAGCACGTTCAGGCCTTTCCGCCCACAACGTCTTGTTCCGGACATGATGCCTAGACCATCCCTTGTCTACCTGCACATAATGCATATCCCACCATTCCCTGCATTACTATATGCTTTTCCAAAAGTCTCTTAAATGCCACTACCAGATGTGTCTCCACACCATCCCTGGCAACACCTTCCAGGCACCCACCATCCTCTGTGTCAAAAGAAACTTGCCCCATACACACTCCCCTGACATCAGTCTGAAGAAGGGTCTCGACCCGAATCGTCACCCATTCCGTCTATCCAGAGATGCTGCCCGTCCCGCTGAGTTACTCCAGCAATTTGTGTCCACCTTTGACTTAAACCAGCATCTGCAGTTCTTTCCTTAAAACTATGCCTAGTCTTCTTGGAGTTGACGCAGATGCAATAGCAACATTTAGAAGACATTTACACATATAGGATTGTAATAAAATGAAACTGCAGATGCTGGTTTATACCAAAGATAGACACAAAATGCTGGAGTAACTTAGCGGGTCAGGCAGCATCTCTGGAGAAAATGGATAGGTGATGGAAATGTCGGAGGATGATGTGTTGGATACAGAACTGGTGGGGTGAAAGGAGAGGACTAGTTGGATTCTGCCTTGTTGCGTCTGGGGTTTTAGAGGGATATTGGCCAAACAGAGTAAATGGGACTAGCTTAGATGGGATATTTTGATCCGTATGAAACGATTTTAGCCGAAGGGCCTGTTTCCGTGCTGTAGACAGACAGCTAACTCAATGTAATGTTTCCGTTTCCAGTGTATAGCAGTACGAGGGAGGAGTGGGTGGAACAGTGGATGACAGGTGGAACCAGATGCGGGGGGGATGATGTGCAGAGGGAACCAGGTGAGGGGAAGAGATGGGAAAAGTGATCAAAAGAAGCAGAATTCCAGGTGAACAGAAGAGTGTGTCGGGCCAGAGTACATCAGGAGGGTGGGTTATCAGGAATTGGAAAACTCAATTGGGTCGAAAGCGGTATATGAGATGCTGTTCTTCCAATTAGTGTTTAGCCATTCCATAGTAATGGCGAGAACAGAAGAATGCCACTAAACTGGTAAGAGTGATGCAAAGATTTATGAAGATGTTGCCAGGTCTCCTTACTTCAAGCTTTTAGAAACGGGGCCAAATTTCAAATTAGCATCTAATTAAGCAAAACCAAGAAATGAAATTGGCAAGAGTGACTGAGGCAATGACTGCCTGGGGTGACTCAAGAACTGAGGGAACATCACAAGATTGTGCGGGATAATTCTGTAAAACCAAAATGGGAAAACAGGTTGAGATGTACATATTGTTGGCCGAGCGCCATGTTATAAATAATTGATTGAGCTTCGCGGGTTTATTGTGAGAATTTTGTCATGGCAGAACCGATTTACGTCTTTAAAATTCTTTGAATAGAAATGTAGAATGTGAAGCCAGCGTGTTGTATTAAAATAAGAAGGATATCGTCAAAATGTGCAATAGAATCCAGATTCCAGAATCAGGGACAGTTTCTTCCCAGCTGTTATCAGGCAACTGAACCATCCTACCAACAACTAGGGAGCAGTCCTGAACTACCATCTACCTCATTGGAGGCCCTTGGACTATCTTTGATGGACTTTGACCGGCTTCATTTTGCTCTAAATGTTATTCACGTTACTCCCTTTATTCTGTATCTGTGCACTGTGGATAGGTCGATTGTAATCATGTATTGTCTTTACGCTGACTGGTTAGCACGCAACAAAAGCTTTTCATTGTACCTCGGCACACGTGACAATAAACAAAACTCAAACTCAAAAATCCTGGCCTTTATATTCGGAGGAGTAGAATACACACGTTTCCATGCGATATATTTCAAACCAAACACAGCTGTAACACACCAAGTGCTGGAGGAACTCAGTGGGTCAGACATCGCCTGTGGAGGGAATGGACAGGGGTCATCTTGGGATGGGACTCTTCTTCAGTGTGATTGGAGTAAAGGGCCTGTCCCACTAAACGAGTTTACCTCAGTGCTCTCCCGAGTTTAAAAAAAATCTAACTCGTGGTAAGTACGTAGAATGTACGTAGCAGGTACGTCGGAGCTCGGGGCGTCTCTTAGCGGCTCGTAACGCTAAAGGCAGGTAATCGGGAAACGCAGTAAGCTCGTGAAGTTTTTTCAACAGTGTGAAAAATGTCCACGAGAGCCCCGAGTACCTACGAACAGCTTTTACCGTAATTCTCCGAGTTCGAATCAGGGGAAACTCGGAGTGGGACAGGCTAATAAGCAAGAGAAAGCTGGAAAAGGGAGGATGAGGCAGAGCAAAACCTGGCCACCTCTTTCTTTTTAATCCTCCCTCCTGCCAATCTACCTGCTCCCTCCACACCTGTAAACACTTTGTTGGATAGATTTCTGGACTATAGGGGACCTGATGTTTTTGGGGATCTTGCAGGAAAATGAAACAGATGCCAAACCCATGCGGATTCCAATTTGAATGAAATATGGATAGGGAAGGTTTAGAGGGATATGAGCCAAATGCGGGCGGGGGGGACTAGTGTAAATAGGGCAAAGTGGTCGGCATGGGCAAGATTGGTCAAATTTCCATGCTGTAGGTCAAGTTTCCATGCTGTATGACTGTATGATTCTCTATTATAAAGCAGGTCTATACACTCATATTGCTGACGACTTTGAATTCTTTTATGTGGTAAATTATGATTGTCAAAGTATTAAAACCATCTGATACTTGCAGCTGTTTACATCCTCACTCACGCGTTTTCTTGCATTTTTGTTTTACAGACAGACCTACCATATGTAAATAGTGTGGCTGAAAATCTCAAACATTTGTAAGTAACTTTCATATCTTGTCTGTTTTGAGAAGTTTCATCCCTTCAGAATGTTTGGACTAAAGTAGTATTTAACAATGGGCGACACAGTGGGGCAGCGAGAGATTTGCTGCCTTACAGCGCCAGAGACCCTGGTTTGATCCTGACTACGGGTGCTGTTCTCGTTGTGGCCGCGTGGGCTTTCTGCATGAGCTCCGGTTTCCTCCCACGTTCTGAAGACATACAGGTTTGTAGGTTAATTGGCTTCTGTAAAGTGCCCCAAGTGTGTCGGATAGAACTAATGTAGAGGTGATCGATGGTCAGCGCAGACTCGGTGGGCCGATTAGACTGTTTCCTATACTGTATCTCTAAATCTAGGGAAATATAAACTCTGATGTGTCGATGTTAGCTCAGTCGGCAGCACTGCCTCCCTGGGCAGGTCATTGGGTCAAGTCCCAATACAGAGACTTAACACAGAGACTCAAGGAACTGCAGATACTGGTATATTTGGTATCACAAGGGCTGGACAGGGCGCAACAGAAGAGTTGCTGCCTCACAGCGCCAGAAACCCGGGTTCGATCCTCCCAACTGGTGCTGTCTGTATAGTGTTTGTACGTTCTTCCTTTGAACGCGTGGGTATTCTTCGGGTTCTCTGATTTACTCCCACATTCCAAAGATGTAGTTTTGTAGGGTCATTGGCTTCAAATCCAGGTTTGGAGGTTAAATGGCTTCTGGAAATTGTAAATTGTGCCTGGTGTGGAGGATAGTGCATCTCCTACAGATTCAGGGGAAAGTACCTGAGGAGGGGGTGGGGAAAGGTGGAAGGGACGAACTAACCAGGGAGTTGCGGAAAGAACAGTCTCTATGGAAAGCGGAAAGGGGTGGAGATGGGAAGATGTGGCTAGTGTTGGGATGCCGTTGGAGGTGGCGAGGAGTTTGTGTTGTATGCGACAGCTGATGGGGGGAGATTAATTAAAGTATTTTAAATTATGAGAGGCGGAATGTTTTTCCCAGGGTGGAAATGAGGAGAGAGCATAGGTGCAAGGTGAGAGAGGCAAAGTTTAAAGGAGATGTATGGGGCAAATTCTTTTACACAGAGAATGACGAGTGCCAGGGAGGTGGTGAAGGCTGATACGATAGTGGTGTTTAAGAGGCTTTTAGATAGACACATGGATATGCAGGGAATGGAGGGATATGGATGACGTGCAGGCAGAGGAGTTTAGTTTCACTTGACATCATGTTCGGCACGGACATTGTGGGCCGAAGGGCCTGTTACCATGCACTGCTGTTCTATGTTCTGTGACAGTCACCAGAAAAGGTGATGGTGTCAAAGGTTACGGGGCAAAGGAGGAGAATGGGGTTGAGATTGATAAATAGATCAGCCATGATTGAATGGCGGACTAGACTCCACGGGCCGATTGGCCTCATTCTGCTCCTATTTCTCATGCAAAAAGACACAATGTGCTGGAGCAACTCAGAGGGTCCGACAGCAACTCTGCCGGGTGGCTTTGCCAAAACCTCACCAAAACACAAGTCCTGTGTGTGGAAAGGTCACGGCAGTCGGCAAATGGAATGGGAACGTCCTTTTGGCCGACTCGTTGTTATTAATGATTTGGACGAGGGAATTGAATGCAACATCTCCAAGTTTGCGGATGACACAAAGCTGGGGGGCAGTGTTAGCTGTGAGGAGGATGCTAGGTGACTTGGATAGGCTGGGTGAGTGGGAAAATGCATGGCAGATGCAGTATAATGTGGATAAAACAAGAAAGTAGACTATTATCTAAATGGTGGCCGATTAGGAAAAGGGGAGATGCAACGAGACCTGGGTGTCATGGTACACCAGTCATTGAAAGTAGGCATGCAGGTGCAGCAGGCAGTGAAGAAAGCAAATGGTATGTTGGCATTCATAGCAAGAGGATTTGAGTATAGGAGCAGGGAGGTTCTACTGCAGTTGTACAGGGTCTTGGTGAGACCCTGTACAACTGGTCTCCAAATCTGAGGAAAGACATTCTTGCCATAGAGAGAGTACAGAGAAGGTTCACCAGACTGATTCCTGGGATGTCAGGACTTTCATATGAAGAAAGACTGGATAGACTCGGCTTGTACTCGCTAGAATTTAGAAGATTGAGGGGGGATCTTATAGAAACTTACAAAATTCTTAAGGGGTTGGACAGGCTAGATGCAGGAAGATTGTTCCCAATGTTGGGGAAGTCCAGGACAAGGGGTCACAGTTTAAGGATAAAGGCGAAATCCTTTAGGACCGGGATGAGAAAAACGTTTTTCACACAGAGAGTGGTGAATCTCTGGAACTCTCTGCCACAGAAGGTAGTTGAGGCCAGTTCATTGGCTATATTTAAGAGGGCGTTAGATGTGGCCCTTGTGGCTAAAGGGACCAGGGGGTGTGGACAGAAGGCAGGTACAGGATACTGAGTTGGATGATCAGCCATGATCATATTGAATGGCGGTGCAGGCTCGAAGGGGCGAATGGCCTACTCCTGCACCTATATTCTATGTTTCTATGTTGTGACCTGTGGACGACATAACTGGGCGGCACGGCTGCAATCCAACATTATCTTGCCGACCTACAAGAGCCAGCTCCTGAAACCAAAATGCAGGAGATTTGCCTCGGACTGACGCCAGTATCTGAAGCTTGATTTAATATCCTGAAATTTATAACCATGATGTTTACTCTTTGTTTGAAAGGCAAGCACAATCATTTAATCAGAATGTTTGTATTAAATTACATAACAATTACTATTTACGTAAGACCTATTTATAGACAAACATCTGAATCTGCAATCGGATTTATTTTACAGATGCTTCAAAAGCATTTAGCTGAGAAATGTAGGAGGCTTCTTTATAAATTTTTCCTGTAGAAAGATTTTCTTCTTCATTTCCCTTCTCAGTGGTTAGATATAAGCCTGACATGTTGAATTACACCAACTATGCATTCAATGGAAACAAAAGGGACTGCAGATGCTGGAAACTTGAGCAGAACAATCTGAAGCTGGTCAGACAGCATCTGTTGAGGGAATGGACAGGCAACATTTCATTTTGGGACTGCTTTCAGATTCCATTTAAATTAAAGATCCATTGGCAATGGCGTTGTGGGCCCCGGTCCAGATGTGGTTGGGATACAGCGGTGAGGGAGGTTTGGAGAGCAGTTAGATCCTGTAGTGTCAGTTTGGACACAACACCTACACTCCATCCACCAGTTCTCGTAGAGTGTAGAGCGGTTCTTCCTACCCATTCGATGCTCTACACACTCTGCCATGCATTGGTACCAACTGGCCTTTGCTTAGTTCTGGGTCTTGCTCTCCCAGTTGTGCCAAGGATCTCAGCTCACTTTGGATCCATACCTTCAACCAGTACTTCACCTACCTGACTTCAGTTAGATGATGGCAGATGGTGAAGAGAAAGTCATAGAGTCACACCGCACGGAGACAAACCCTTCGGCCCAACTTGCCCATGCAGACCAAGATGCCCCATCTACACTTGTCCCACCTGCCCGCATTTGATCCATACCCTTCTAAACCTTTCCTATCCATGTAGCTGTCTCAATGTCTTTTAAATGTTGTCATTTTAAATGTTGTCATACCTGCTTCAAGTATCAGTCTGAAGAAGGGTTTCGGCCCGAAACGTTGCCTATTTCCTTCGCTCCATAGTTGCTGCCTCACGCGCTGAGTTTCTCCAACATTTTTGTCTACCTTTGATTTTCCAGCATCTGCAGTTCCTTCCTAAACACAAGTATCACTTCTCAGCTGTGGTATCATTGAGTCAAACAGCATGAAAACAGGCCCTTGGCTCAACGCGTCCATGTGGACCAAGATGCCCCATCTCAGTTAGTCCCATTTGCCCGCTTTTGGCTCATATCCCACTAAACCTTTCTGATTCGTGTACCTCTCCAAATGTCTTGTATTTTTACTTGCTCTTCAGTGCATCTTTGGTCTTTTGCAATGTTGAAATCAGTTGTTTGATGCTCTGTGTGACTGGACAAAGCCCTTTATAAGTTCAAATCATGGTTTATTTTTAGTTTAGCTAAGAGATACAGTTTGGTAACAGGCCCTTCGGCCCACTGAGTCCTACATTGACCATCGATCACCCTGTCCGCTAGCACAATTCTACACAGGATGGACATTTTAAGGGCCTGTCCCATTTAGGCGATTTTTTAGGCGGCTGCCGGCGACTAGGCTGTCGCCACACGGTCGCCGGGGTGTCGCCTGTCTGGTCGTGAGTAGTCTCCTCAGTCGCCCAAAGAGTCGTAGCGTTTTTCTGGTCGCCGCTGGATTATGAAATGTTCAAAACCTTTCGGCGACAGTCGGAGACCGTGGGCTTGTCGTAGCTTGTCTTCTGATTATCTGAATGGTGGCCGATTAGGAAAAGGAGAGATGCAACGAGACCTGGGTGTCATGGTACACCAGACATTGAAAGCAGGCATGCAGGTGCAGCAGGCAGTGAAGAAAGCGAATGACATTTTTGCCATAGAGGGAGTACAGAGAAGGTTCACCAGACTGATTCCTGGGATGGCAGGACATTCATATGAAGAAAGACTGGATAGACTCGGCTTGGTACTCGCTAGAATTTAGATTGAGGTGGGATCTTATAGAAACGTACAAAATTCTTAAGGGGTTGGACAGGCTAGATGCAGGAAGATTATTCCCGATGTTGGGGAAGTCCAGAACAAGGGGTCACAGTTTAAGGATAAGGGGGAAGTCTTTTAGGACCGAGATGAGAAAATCATTTTTTACACAGATAGTGGTGAATATCTGGACCTCTCTGCCACAGAAGGTAGTTGAGGCCAGTTCATTGGCTATATTTAAGAGGGAGTTAGATGTGGCCCTTGTGGCTAAAGGGATCAGGGGGTATGGATAGAAGGCAGGTACAGGATACTGAGTTGGATGATCAGCCATGATCATATTGAATGGTGGTGCAGGCTCGAAGGGCCGAATGGCCTACTCCTGCACCTATTTTCTACGTTTCCATGTTGGTGATGTCGTAGGTTGTTGCCAGATGATGTAGGTTGTTGCTGGTGCTGACTTTGGTGAATTCCATTGTCGTCGCCGACAGTCGCATAAATAATCGCCTAAGTGGAACAGGCCCTTTACTATTCACCAAAGCCAATTAGCCTATAAACTTCTTTGGAGTGGGAGCAAACCAGAGCACCCGGAAGAAACCCACATGGTCACCGGGAGAATGTACAAACTCCATACAGACAGCGCCCATAGTTAGGATGGAAGTGGGGGTATTGTGAGGCAGCAGTTCTACCACTGCGCCATTGTGCCGCCCCAGTATAATTCTATTCCTCAAGAAATAAAGCCCTATATTTGTTTTCCTTTGTGCTGCCCATTAATCTGAGCTGCAAATGTTTTCCTCCCTGCGTCTCTGCCAGCTACCAGCAATGTGCAAGTCCCAACAAGTTGTGCGAACAGTCGGTCACACTTTAGGTGCCTCGTGCAAATTTATGTGTCACACTTTTGTAATGCGAAAAACAGTGAGCGCAAATTCCTGCTGGGAAAGTAACTGGGAACACTGAGCAACCGGATCGGAGCTGGATATAGAACGATAAACACTACAGCTCAGCAACAGGCCCTTCGGCCCACAATGTCCGTGCTGACCATGATGCCAATTTAAACCAATCTCATTTGCCTGCACATGATCCACATCTCTCTGTTCCCTGCCTGTTCCTGTGTCAGGTTAAACGCCTCTTAAGCAGTGCTGTCACATCTGCTTCCGCCAATATCCCTGGCAACACGTTCCAGGAATCCACCACTCTGTAAAAAACACTTGCCCTACACATCTCCTTTCAATCCAGAAATTAGTTTAACGATATCATGTTCAGCATGGACTTTGTGGGCTGCAATGTTCCATGCATCAGGTGAGGAGTGAGAGGTAGACACAGGTGAACAGGGTTGTTCAGACTTTGGAGATAAAATGCGGAAGCAGATGCTTCGGCCAACCGAGTCCGTGCCGACCAGCGATCACCCCATGCACTATCCTACAGACACCTGGGACAACTTTACCATGTAACAAAACCAATGAACCCACAAACCTATACATCTTTGGGATGTGGGAGGAAACCGGAGCATCCGAAGTAAACCCACACAGTCAAAGGGAAAACGTAGAAACTCCGTACAGACAGCACCCTTAGTCGGGTTTGAATCCGGGTCTCTGGCGCAGTAAGGCAGCGGCTCTACCGTTGCGTTACTGTTGTGGACATGCAGTTATATCATGTCTGGAGTGTTAATGTAACCGTTTTTTAATGAGATCTTTCCAGAGCAGTCTTTAACTGGTGATGTCTTTCCCTCCCTAGATTCCCAAATGAAATTCAGTCAGGGCTGCTGGAAGTCATTGCTCCTTCGGTGAACTATTACCCTGACTTCTCCCATCTGAAGGAAACGTTCGGAGATCCAAAGGAAAGGGTCAGGTAAATCCAGTTGAACATGGTCAGTGCTTGTGTCACTAAATTCTGTAAGATCATATGACAGATGGATCCCGGTGGGATTAATATTTAACACATTCATAAGCAAATAAACATAGATTTTTATCCAAATCCATTCGCCAACATTCGCAAAACGGAAACATAAGGAACTGGAGATGCTGGAATCTTGAGCAAAACACAAAGTGCTGGAGGAACTCAGCCGGTCAGGCAGCATCTGGGGAGGGAAATGAACAGACAACGTTTTGGGTTGGCTCTGTAAAACGGTCCCAATGTGAAACGTTGCCTGTCCAGTTCCTCCATAGATGTGGCCTGACCTGCTGAGTCCCCCAGCACCTTGTGATATGGCTATTTAAATGCGATTCCTCAAGTAAAAATATTAATACAAATCCTATCACTTCAAGCTAAGTTGTACAAAGTATAGTCTGGTGGTGTGGAAGTTTTACTTTAATAGCGGCAAGGAAATAAATTGGAAAGGAGTTAAAGCAGTTATTTATATCATATTACTCATGTTCTCGATGTTCAGTGTGGTTCGCAGCCAAGAATTTTTTATATAGTGCAGTCGGCGATGTCTATGAAGGCGGACGGAGCATGTTTGTATAGTTAACAATCCTTCCGACTACAGAAATAAACACCACTGAGTGAGTAAACACCAGCTGAGTTTTAACTCACTGCTTGCACTTCAGAAAAAAAACAAGCTCAAGCAAAGTATCACACTATCCTAACAATCAAATGTTAAAATACAGACAAAACACAAAGTGCTGGAGGAACTCTGCAGGTCAGAGTCTGCAGGGAATGGAAGTTGACATTTCGGGTTGGGATCCTTCAGACTGATGGAGTAGAGGTGAGGAAGTTGGAAAAGGGAGGTTGGGGGGGGGGGGAGGCAGGACAAAGACTGGCAAGTGAAAGGTGGATGCAGGTGAAGGGGGAGGTGTGATTGGCAGATAGCTGAGCAAGTGACAGATTAGAAGTGCAAAGGAGACAAAAGGGAGTTAGATAAGGAGTGGAGGAGGAGTCAAACGTAAAGTTTGTTGGAGGGATGTGGGTGAAAGGGGACGGGGAGGAGAAAGAGGGGGGGAGTAAATGTTCAATGGAGGACTTGGGGATGGGAGATGAATGTATGGAGTAGGGGAAAGGAGCGGGTGACCAGGGGGATGCAAGATGGTGGGAGAAACATTGAAATGCAATAGATTTGCAAATAGATGAGATGTAGCCTTGACCTTGGCAGTGCAAGTTCACTTGGAGTAAATAAGACACAAAGTGCTGGAGTAACTCAGTGTGTCAGGTAGCATCTGTGGGGGATATGGATAAGGCGATGATTTGGGTCAGGACCCTCCTTCACTTGGGGTAGTCGAGTTCGGCTCCTTTGGGAGACTCAGGGTTAATTCTTCCTTGACGTTGTCTCTCAAGCACACCACAGTCGTCGGTCTTTCATGGTGTGCCAGCAAGATTGCAGTTATGTTCCATTCTTTATCACAGTTTCCCAAGGCCGTTGGTGGCCGATGGTCACCTTTGTAACCGCTAATCTTGTAATCTGCTAGCTTTGTACACTCTGTGTGGCAATACCACTGGAGCTCGGTCAAACATTTGCAGAGCGGCTCTTTGTTACCCTGTGTGAAATCACCGAGGCAGCGCAAGGTTGCTGCCCACACTGCACTCCCCTGGCGACTGCGATTCAATCCATAGGTGTCCTGCTTTCATCTGTGATTGATTGGTTGTGAAGCATTCCTACCCCTCACCTCCTCCCAGGGGCAGCTCACTCGACCCCCCACCACCCCCCTCCCCCCCACCCCACACCCGCGCACAGTCGCCTCCACACCTCTATGAAGAGCTTATTACCTCCCCCATCTCCCCTCCCCAAGAAGTAAATTCCCTTCTCTTCCCCCCTCTCAAGGATCTCTCCTCCACCCGAAAGGACATCCCTCCCCTCCTCCGAGGGGAACTACCTTCCTCTGAAGGGATATCTCTTCCCCCACCCACCCTCTGGGGAAAACTGACCCCCTTCCCTTCTTCCTCCCCCCTCCTTTCAAGGGAGATTCTGCTTCCCCCTCCTCCTGTGGGGAAAGTCCCTCTGTCAATGAAATCAAAAGCTCCCAATGCAACCAGCAGTGGCCATTGATTTTAACCAGTAATTATTTTTTTAATCTACAAATGTTGTAAATCTAAAATTAAAATGGGAAATGCTGGAAAAACACAGCAGGCCGGGCAGCATCTGTGGAGAGAGAAACAGAAGAAATGTTTCAGGTTTCTTGCACTGACGTTATTCCCTTTATCCTGTATCTGTATATACTGTGGACGGCTCGCTTGTAATCATGTATAGTCGTTCCGCTGACTGGTTAGCGCGCAACAAAAGATTTTCACTGTGCCTCGGTACACACGCGCCAATAAACTAAACTAAACTAAAGAAGGTTGGAGACTTTTTGACACAACAAAGTACCAATGACGTATTACTGAGTGTCATGAATCATTATTTTTAAGATAAAAGTAATAAATTTGCATTTGTGTAGCGCCTTTGACCATCTCTAGACTTGCATCAGGGCCAGTGAAGTATCTCGGAGACACCAGCGGCGTTGTGGAATGTCAGCTAATTGACGTGAGAATGGAAATATCAAATATTAGAGGCCGTAGGCCCTAAAAGCGAGAGGGGGAGGGTTTTTTTTACATGGAGGCTGGTGGGTGCCTGGAACGCACTGCCAAAGGTGGTGGTGGAAGCAGATACGATAGTAGTGTTTTTTAGATAGGCACATGGATATGGGGGTAATGGATATAGATCACATGCAGGCCGTGGAGATTAGTTTATCCAAGCATCATGTTTGGAACAGACATTGAAGGTCGAATGGCCTGTTCTCGCGCTGTACTGTTCTTTGTTCTATGTAGAGAGATTCCAAAGCATTGTGTGGTCTGCATCTGTAGTCATTGAAGTACCTGTATCTTTGAATTAAGAGTGTGCTAGAAAATTGTGAGTAAGATGGGTTGTGTTGGCAACGAAATGTCCATGGATTTAAAAAGGAAGAAGCTGTTTTCGGACTCAAGAGGATCAGTAATCAGATCGACGTCAATTGGAAATAATTTCCCAAGAGCTGGGGAGAATGAGATTTCTTTTTTCACACAGTGAGTGTTGTGATATCCTGCTGAACATGTGGTGTGGAAGCAGATTCAGTCTGAACTTGAAGTAAAATTGAATAAATACTTAGGGGAGAAAGAAGCCGTTTCATGAAAAATAGTAGTTGTGGGATTAATTAAGGCTGGCACAGTGGCGCAGCTGGTAGAACTGCTGCCTCACAGTGCCAGAGTCCTGGGTTCAATCCTGGCCTCAGGTACTGTTTGTGTGGAATTTGCTCGGTTCCCCTCTGACCGTGTCGTTTTCCTCCGGATGCTCAGGTTTCCACCCACATCCCAAAGACGTGCATGTTTGTTGGTTAATTGAGTGTGTAGGGACTGGGTGAGAAAGTGGGGTATGCTGCCTGGATTGAAAGGTGTAAGCTATAACCAGAGAACATAGATCATCAAACAGTATATCATGGCACAACCACAGGCCCTTCGGCCCACAATGTCTGTGCCAAGCATGATGCCAAGATCATCAGTTTTGGTCAGACTTTGATTGTTTTCTCTGGAGTGACAGAGGCTGAGGTGAGACCTGATAGAACATTCTGAGAGCCATTATAAAGCTATTCATTGGGGTGGACAGTCAGAACCTTTTCCCTTGTGTGGAAATGTCAAAGACTAGGGGGCAAAGTTTGAAGGAGATGTGTGGGGCAATTAATTCGACAGAGTGGTAGTTGCCTGGGGAGAAAGTTATGGCTGTCTATCCCTTTCTGTTCTTGTGCTGGGATGTACTGATTAATGTTTTCTGTTCTCTCGTTATAGCTGATACCCTCTAATGTGGATAACCAACAGTGCCTGAGGTTGTGGTGGAAGTGGATACGATAATGGTGTTGATGCTTTTAGATAGGCACATGAATATGCAGGGGATGGAGAGATGTAGATAATATCAGGCAGAAAAGGGTTAGTTTACTATGTTTACCAGGGACATTGTGGGCCGAAGGGCCTGTGTACATGCTGTATGTTCTATGTTCACTTTCCCCACTATGGTACAGAAGTAAGCAACTGCAGTTCCTAGAGGTCACAGCCATACAGCATGCAAACAAGCCCTTTGGCCCACCTTGCAATGATTTAGATAAAGGGATTCAAAGTAACTTTAGCAAATTTGCAGATGACACAAAGCTGGGTGGCAGTGTGAACTGTGAGGAGGATGCTATGAGAATGCAGAGTGACTTGGACAGGTTGGGTGAGTGGGCAGATACATGACAGATGTAGTTTAATGTGGATAAATGTGAGGTTACCCATTTTGGTAGCAAAAACAGGAAGGCAGATTATTATCTGAATGGTGTCAAGTTGGGAAAAGGGGAAGTACAACGGGATCTGGGGATCCTTGTTCATCAGTCAACCTGAATCGACGTGTGAGGACGTGATTACTGAGCTATGTTTACCGTCAGCCCTCTGGGTTGATTACTCCCAGAGATGTGCCGACCTGTTTTGAACAATGTGCCCTTGGGTAAACTGTGCACTCGCTAGTTCTTCAAAGTAAAAGAGGATTATCTTTATTGTTGACAAACTGGAATAAACCCGTCCACACAGCTGACATTAAAATCCGACAAACTTGTCTTTGTTCTCGCTGATAAGAGGTTTGGCAACAATCACAAGAAAAGAACTTGCAGCCTGATCTCCAAAGAATTTAAGCTGGCAACGCTTTTATCTTGTGGGATGCTTTGGGCTTTGGAAGAACATTTTGCTAAGAATAATCCTGGTTTCTACTGTAAGGTTTGGTGGATTGCAGTTATGTGTTCTGGCCTTTGGCATTGTTCTATTTTAGTTTTAGAATAATATTTGTTCCGCATTCTATGTATAGGAAGGAACCAGGTGCCACAGTTTAAGAATAAGGGTAAGCCATTTAGAACGGAGATGAGGAAAAACTTTTTCACACAGAGTTGTGAGTGTGGAATTCTCTGCCTCGGAAAGCAGTGGAGGCCGGTTCTCTGGATGCTTTGAAGAGAGAGTTAGATATAACCTTTAAAGATAGCGGAGCCAGAGGATATGGGGAGAAGGAAGGAACGGGGTACTGATTGTGGATGATCAGCCATGGTCACGTTGAATGACGGTGCTGGCTCAAAGGGCCGAATGGCCTATTCCTGCACCTATTGTCTATTGTCTATAGTCTAACTGCAGATGCTAGTTTATACCGAAGATAAGCACAAAATGCTGGAGTAACTCAGCGGGTCAGGCAGCATCTCTGGAGAAAAGGAATAGGTGATGTTTTGGGTCGGAACCTTTCATCAGACTGAAAAAAGTGAAAAAGGATTTGAATGGTTTCTTTAGTGTGAAGAAGGGTCCTGACCCTCTGGGTTACTCCAGCATTTTGTTCCTCGTTCTAACTCCTCTCCCACCTCGTCTTCATGAGTTTGTCCTCTCCCGAGGATGCCAATTGTTCGATGTCCCGAAAGTGCCGGCAGGACTTGTTCCACAAAAAATCAAGATTTCTATATCGAGACATCCATTTCATTACAAACTTCTATCCAGCACTTAAATACACCTGGACCATTTCCGACATTTCCCTACCGTGTCCAGACCTCACTATCTCCATCGCAGGTAACAGACTACTGACCGACATTTACTATTAACCCACTGACTCTGATGGCTATCTGGACTACACTTCTTCCCACCCTACTCCTAATTCCTCCATCTACGCCGCATCTGCACCCAGAATGAGGTGTTCCAAACCAGGGCACCGGAGATGTCATTCTTTAGGGAACGGGGGTTCCCCTCTTCTACTATAGATGAGGCTCTCACCAGGGTCTCTTCAATACCCTGTAACTCTGCTCTCACTCCTCATCCCCCCCACTCGTAACAAGGGCAGCGTCGCCCTTGTCCTCACCTTCCACCCTACCAGCCGTCACATACAACAAAGAATCCTCCGACATTTTCGCCACCTCCAACGGGATCCCACCACTGGCCACATCTTCCCATCTCACCCCCTTTCGGCTTTCCTCAGAGACTGCTCCCTCTGTAACTCCCTGGTCAATTCGTCCCTTCCCACCCAAACCACCCCCTCTCCTGGCACTTTCCCTTGCAACCGCAGGAAATGCTACACTTGTCGCTTTACGTCCCCCCTTGACTCCATCCAAGGACCCAATCAGTCTTTCCAGGCGCAGGTTCACCTGCACCTCCTCCAACCTCATCTACTGCATCCGCTGCTCTAGGTGTCAGCTGCTCTACATCGGTGAGACCAAGCGTAGGCTTGGCGATAGCTTCGCCCAACACCTCCGCACAGTTCGCAATAACCAACCTGATCTCCCGGTGGCCCAACACTTCAACTTCCCCTCCCATTCTGAATCCGACCTTTCTGTCCTGGGCCTCCTCCATGGCCAGAGTGAGGCCCACCGTAAATTGGAGGAGCAGCACCTCATATTTTGCTTGGGTAGTTTGCACCCCAGCGGCTTGAACATTGCCTTCTCCAATTTCAGGTAGTCCCTGCTTTCTCCTTCTTTCCCCTCCCCGTCCCAGCTCTCCCACAGCCCACTGTCTCCACCTCTTCCTTTCTTCTTCCCGCCCCCCTCACCCCTACATCAGTCTGAAGAAGGGTCTCGACTGATGTAGGGGTGTCTACATCCTCGTAAATCTACTCTGCACCTTTTCCAGCTTGGGCCGAAAGGAATGGTCAACTTTTCAGATCGTAACCCTGTTAAGCCTAGAACTGTTCCATTCCCCCCTCCCCCTCTTCTCCCCCTCCCCCTCTTCCTTCTCCCCCCAAAGACATTGCCTGACCTGCTGACTTCCTCCAGCTCATTACTACAGATTCCAGTACCTGCAGTCTCTGGTGTCTACACTTTCTCAAGGATAATTGGTGATGCATAATAGATTCTGACCTTGCTAGAAGAGCCCATGTCTTGTAAATGAATAAAATATGTAAGTCTGTACTTAGAGACTCCAGTGATGCCTGTATAAATGCAAGCCGTGATTGTAACAGTGATTGCTCTAGCGTTAGAGCAAGTGTGATTGGCTCCTTACAAACGATTTGAAAATCTTTCTTTGCCATTGGTGTCACTGAACTTCCCATCAATCACTCTAAATCGTGGGCCGACAGACAGCGCTGTAAGCAATAATGTAAATCTGCGCAACCAGAATAATGGTGTTATCAGGCAACTGAACCATCCTACCTACAGTTGGAGAGCAGTCCCAAACCACTATCCACCTGATTGGAGACTCTCGGACTCTCTTTGATTGGGTTTTACTGGCACTTTATCTTGCACTAAACGTTATTCACTTTATCCTGCTTCTGTACACTGCGGATGGCTCAATTGTAATCATGTATTGTCTTTCTGCTGACTGGTTAGCACGTAACAAAAGCTTTTCACTATACCTCGCTACACGTGACAATAAACTAAACTAAACTGAATCTGCATCTATTCTATTTATTTCAGATGGAGAACCAAACAGAACCTGGACTATTGCTTTTTAATGATGTATGCCCAATTGAAGGGCACCTATTATGTACAGGTGAGACCTAGTGCGTCTTATTTTATATAACTGCTCCTTTAAAGAAAGTCATTTCAGTTGGAGAAAAAAATTACTTGATTGGTGAAGAAGCATAACTTACTACATGTCTAAAGAACAGCTAGCTTTTAGTTCCGAAAAGCATTTGTCAATTGTGTATTGATTTGTTCCGTGAAAGTGTTTCAGACACTTTTAATAGGGTCATCACCCTAAATTTTACAGTAATAACCTTGTTCGACAAGCAATTAGCAGGACCCTAGCATGTGGAATTGTCTGTGATGAACTTAAAGCACTAATGTTTCTGACAGTAAGAATTTGCTAGCATGATTCTATATGTTTTTGAATGCCTTCAACATGTTGAATGCCCCTTCCTGATTCAGTGCAAGCTAACAATCATAGAATGGCACAGAATAGAAACCTATTCAATCCATCATGTCGGCAATTCTAAAGAGATTATCTGATTAATGCGATTCATTTATTTGTCACTGATTAATGGGATCTGTTGAAGGTGGTGTTTTGCATCATGATTGAGTTTTTGTTAGTCTGTATGCAAAGGTTACAGCAGCAGGTACATTTTAGTTAATTGAGATCTTGTCAACCTTAAGTCTCAAGACTACAACTCAACGTTCAACACCATCATCCTCATCGTACCTGGTACCAACCTCAGGGAACTAGGCCTCTGCGCATCCCGATGCAACTGGATCCTCGACTTCCCCATCAACAGACCACAATCGGTATGAATCGCCAATAGCACTTCCTTCTTGATAACCATGAGCACAGGGGTACCTCAAGGCTGTGTGCTCAGCCTCCTGCTCTACTCACTCTAAACCCATGATTATGTAGCCAGACAAATTTCCAACTCCATCTTTAAATTCACCGATGAAACCACCGTTGTTGGACAAATTACGGGTAATGATGAGAGATGCAGGAGGGAGCTCAATTGCCTGATTGAATGAATGGTGCCAGAACGACAACTTGCTCTCAGTGTCAGTAAGAACAAGGAGCTGATTGTTGACTTCAGAAGAACAAGGCCGAGGATCCATGAACATGTCTGAGTCAACAACGTCAAGCTCCTGGGCGTGCATACCTCTGAAGATGTGTCTTGGGTCCGGTGCATTGATGCAATCATAAAGAAAGCCCCATTAAAGCCTCCACCTCCTTAGAAAATTGAAGAGATTTACTATGTCGACAAATACTCTCTTGAACTTCTACAGGTGTACGTTAGAGCGCATATTGACTGGGTGCATCATAGTCTGGTTCAGCAACTCGAATGCCCAGGAATAAAGACACTGCACAGTCCATCAAGGGTACTGACCTCCCCACCATTGAAGAGATCTATAAGAGTTGCTGCCTCAAAAAGGCAACCAGCATCATCAAAGACCCACACCATCCTGGCCAGGCTCTCATTTCATTCCTCAAGTCGGGATAAAGGTACTGTGGCTTCCAGGTTCAAGAACAGCTTTGTCCCAACAACCACCAAGCTCGTGAACACTACACCATCAACTAAACTTTGAACTACAATTCATCCTGGTTGCAATAAGGACTTTGGGCTTTTTTAGCAATAGTATCGGGTTTCTTATTTTATTGAACTTTTTTGTTTATTTTATAATCTAGAAGTACTGTGTTTACAGTCTCCTGCCAGTAAGAATTACATTGTTCCAGTTTCGGTATATATGACAATTAAACATTCTTGACACTTGACTCTTAAAAACTATCAAGCAGCAGGCTTTATAGGAAGTTATTAACTGAAGAGAGTTTGTGTTTCTACCTAGCTGGAAGATGATATTGTGGCGAGACCCAATTATTTAAGCACAATGAAGAACTTTGCACTGCAGCAGCCCTCAGAAGAGTGGATGATCTTGGAATTTTCCCAACTGGGATTTATTGGTAAGAGCCCAGAAATACTGTTTGTTAAAACTTACAATGTAGATCTTTCCCCATCTCACCCCGCACCACAAACCCAAACTTAGGGTGACTTCTCAATGAATCTAATACAGGTCCACCACCGATTTTCCGGCAACTAGTAGTCCAGAACCTCCTCTAATCCAGACAAAATGACCAGAGCGCATTTGAACCCCCTCCCCCCCTTAAGTCCCCCCAAAACATGGTGCCTATCTACCTCATTGGAGTCCTTTGGACTATCTTTAATCGGACTTTACTGGACTTTATCTTGCACTAAATGTTATTCCCTTGATCCCGCACCTGTACACTGTGGACGGCTTGTTATCATGTATGGTGTTTCCAATAGCGAGCAACAAAAAGCTTTTCATTGTACCTTGGTACACGTGACATTAAACTAAACTAAACTAACTTAACATTTCATCCAATCTATGGCACATCCAATAGTGCAGCACTCCTTGGTATTGTAGTGTCGGCGGAGATTTCATGCACGGGTTTGGACCATGTATCCATAGTTATGGCTTGGAAGCGAGAGTACATTCCACCACGGCACGGCCCACACCTCAGTGTGACAACCCGGATTATCAATTGGCCTGAGCTGATGGAGGGAGGCAAGTGGAATGTGCAGTTAGCAATCTCCCAGAAGTGAGCTTCTTTGTTCTGCTGAATGTTCACGTTGGCAGGCACTGTACATTGTTCTTGTTTTTTTGCTGATGACTTGGCTTGGATTCACCCACTCATAAAGCCTTATGCCTCAGCGCGCTACATGTTGGTTTTAGTTTTAGAGATACAGCATAGAAACAGGCCCTTTGGCCCGCCAAGTCCGTGCCTAGTTCTATCCTGCACACTAGGGACAATTTATAGAGGCCAATTAACCTACAAACCTGTGCGTCTTTGGGATGTGGGAGGATACAGGAGCACCCGGAGGAAACCCACATGGTCACAAGGAGGTAGACACAAAATGCTGGAGTAACTCAGCGGGTCAGGCAGCATCTCTGGGGAGAAGGAATGGGTCACAAGGAGAACGTACAAACTCTGTACAGACAGCACCTGTAGTCAGAATCGAACCTGGCGCTGTAAGGCAGCAACTCTACTACTGTGTCATTATGTTGCCCTTTCAGGAAAATAAATCATAAAATTGTTTTAAAATCTCTGTGAACACAGACAGAAGTTGTGTATTTAAGAACAGGGTCATTAACAACGTCTTGGGCTTAACCTAGCATATAATAAGATTAAGTAGATCTCAACACTATCAACCGTACTAATATCTTCACTCAAAACTTTACTGATTACTCTTGAAAGTTTTATTGAGTTCCGAATTTCCATAGTGAAAAGACACTTCCTAATTTGATCGTCCTGGTCTTAATATTAAGTTTGTGAACCTTGTTCTGGCACTCTCCCCTATCTCCCAGGGTGGAGGAATCCAGATTGCCTGGAACACGCTGCCGGAGGTGGTGGTGAAGACAGATACGATAGTGGCGTGTAAGAGAATTTTGGATAAGCACATGGCTATGAAAGGAATGGAGGATGTGTTTTATGTGCAGGCAGATAAGAGTTGGTCTTGGCATCTTGTTCGGCACAGACATTGTGGACTGAAGGGCCTGTTCCTGTGCTGCATTGTTCGATAAGGACATGCTTTGCAGTGAAATTTGCACAGCTATGTTTTAAACAGGCTGGCACTCGATGATCTTTCAGGCTCTTAGTAATGCAAAATGTTCCTGATGTTAAACAAGGAATCGTAATACTATTAGATGAGCAGCTGGAGCCGTGTCTTAGGAATTTATACCAGCTGTTTGCTCCTTTGAAAAGTAATGAAAATGTATAATATGTTTGACACTAATCCCTGAAACAAATAAGATTAGCATTTAAAAAAAAAAGAGGAATATGGGTGTTTCTGTAAATAAGGGTACCAACCTGTGATATTGGTGGCCAAATTTGAGAGTTAATAAATTATAACAAAATACCACAGCATTAAAAATGAGCCTACCTATGATTCTTTTGAGCTAATTTGTGACTAAAATTTAATACTTTTGAAATTTGGAAAAAAAACAAGAAAAAAATATTTATAAATTAATATTTTTTTTAAATATTCATAAATGAGAAAGAATATATTAACCTTTCATCGAATTTGATGTTAATTTACTCGAAATTTTCCCGAACGAAAGGCATCTGTGTAGACAAAAGCGTACTTTCAATGAGACATGCCGTTATCTGGGACCAGATCAGGTTCGATTCCCTTTGCTACAGTGCACTCACTTTACACCAACATAGCAACAAGCAATGAAAGTTTAACGGAATTTAAACATTTCTATAGCAAACAAAAAACAACATTTATGAGAAAAGAATGAAAAAGTGCAAAAAGATTTTTACTAACCAGTGATTCCATGCAAAAACAAAGCGAACACAGTGTAATTCAGAGCCCAACGTGCTCAAAACATGGCCACTGCGACACTGTCTCATGTACTGATTTCTAAGCTCCCTTACAAAATGTCGGCACGCAACCCACCACGAGGCCCATAGTTCACGTCAGGCTCATTACAATAGTGTTGTTTGAATTTTTTTTAAATCGCAACGTGCAAATAAAAACCGTTGTAGCATTGACGATGTCAAAAAACGGGAGGGACAATAGATTGAGACGTCGCTAAGATAGGTTAGCAAACTTGATTCTCATTTATTTCATGATTTTAAGTTCTATTCATTATTAAGTATTTCAATGGAAAGCTTAAACACAAAATATAAACAGTAAAAAATGAAACAATAAATACAAAAACGGTTACTCTGCTTTTAATTCACACACGTGACCAAATGGACACTGCTACTCACGTTGTGCTGCAAAAACCTGGGGCATCAGAAAACCATCTAATCGGGTGATAAATGATAAAAATCATAAGCTTAAACAAGAAATAGTTGAGGGACAGGACCAGGACTTGGCGGAGTAGAGTGTTGGTGGAGGTAAATTGGATGGTTCTGCGGTCAAGGAAGAAACGGAGGGCTTTAAGGCCTTCCTGGTGGGGGATGGTGTAGAGCAGGGGAACCTTTTCATGGTGAAATGCCGCATCAAGTTAGCTGTAATCCAAGAAACTACAATTAGATATACTTCAAAATGTACATTATTTTGTTAAAATAGCCCTCATGACTTACTAATGCTTTAATGGTGGCCGTCAGACGGGGAGGATTATTTTGTTGAATCTTCTTTTACTCTTTGGAATTTTAAATACGTTCATTTTAAGATTAAAATAAAAAATAATAACAGATGAACAAAAACATGTTAATGATAATAAAGATTTGTTCTACAAAATTTGGATTCATTCAAAAGGCCACACTTAATGGCCTAGAAGGCCGCAGGTTCCCCACCCCTGGTGTAGAGCGACTGAAGTCCATAGTAAAGATGAGGGAGTGGGGGCTCGGAAAGCGGAAGTCATTAAAGAGACGAAGGGCATGTGAGGTATCTTGGACATAGTTCGGGAGAGATTGGACCGGGGGGGGGGGGGGGTAAGATGGAGTCAAGGTACGTGGAAATCATTTCCGTGGGACAGGAGCAGGCAGAAACAATGAGTCTGCCAGGGCAGTTGTGCTTGTGGATTTTGGGGAGAAGGTAAAACCAGGCTGTGGGGCTGGGAAACAATAGATGCTGCAGATGCTGGTTTATACCAAAGGGTGACACAAAATGCTGGAATAACTCAGCGGGTCAGGCCTCATCTCTAGAGAAAATGAAGAAGGGTCCCAACCCTTCTGACCCGTCCTGAAACGCCACCTGTCCACATTCTCCAGTGATACTGCCTGACCCGATGAGTTACTCCAACACTTCGTGTTCATCTTTAGATATTGAACACATGCGGGCAGAGGAGTTCAGTGTAACTTGGCATCATGTTCCGCACAAATGTTGTGGGCCAGAGGGCCTGTTCCTATGTTGTATTGGTCCATGTGTAGGAAGGAACTGCAGATGCTGGTTTATCCTGAAGATAGACACAAAGTGCTGGAGTAACTCAGCGGGTCAGGCACCATCTCTGCAGAAAAATAATAGGTGACGTTTTAGGTCGGAACCGTTCTTCAAACTGAAGAAACCCTGCAAACTCTTTATCATCCTTTTCAGTCTGAAGAAGGTTTCCGACCCAAAACATCACCTGTTTCTTTTCTCCAGAGATGCTGCCTAACCCGCTGAGTTACTCCAACATTTTGTGTCTATCTTGTGTACTGTTCTGCGTTCTCACCCTCCCCACTCAAAACTCCATCAGCGGCACCAATATCAGCCGTGCTCAGGGCCGTGTTTAACACCAGCTCTAATCATCAATCACTGCTTCACACCAGCTGTATCAGTGGGAGGATTGGAGGACTAGCTTGCGATCTATCACAGCTATCGTTCATGCAACCCTGAACCATGGAAGTGTGGGCGGTAAATTCAGTCACACATTCCTCTCAGGGGCCATCCATGGAACCGTGCAAATTGACTGTAAACGTGGGGAAGCTGGGACCTGACTAGTTGGTGCTTGGCAGATTTTTTTTACTTCCAAATATAAATTTTTATTTTTGTAATTACATTTTAAAAAGAAATTAAATGTGGAAAGATTTAATAGGAATCTGTGGGGTGATACTTTCACACAGATGGCTGTGGGTGAATTGAACAAGCTGACAGAGGAAGTAGTTGGGGCAGGACATGTACCAGCATTTAAAAGACATTTGGACTGGTACATGGACAGGAAAGGTTTAGAGGGCTATGGGCCAATTGCGGGCAAGTAGGAATAGCTTAGATTTGGAATCTTGGTTGGCAAAGGCGAGTTGGGCCAAATGGCCTGTTTCCGTGCTGTATGGTTCTATGGGGCAAGTCTGAAGAAGGCTTCTGATCCGAAACGTCACCTTTTCTCCACAGATGCTGCCTGACCTGCTGAATTACTCCAGCATTTTGTGTTTATCTTTAGAAAAATCAAAGCTGTGTTTAATATGGTGATCAGCATTAAAACAGTATAACTGCATTGAATTCCCACTCTGATGGGAGTTCTATGAGACCCTCTCTCACTGCTCCCCCTCTGTGATTCCTGCTGCACCTCCAACCCAAAACGTCACCTATCCATGCTCCCCAGAGATGCTGGCTGAACCACTGAGTTACTCCAGCACTTTGTATCTTTTTTTCTTGTAAACCAGCATCTGCGGTTCCTTGTTTTTACACTATGGCTGCGTTGAGCACAGCAGCAATGTTGAATATACTTTATTTTAATCCCCGTCTCCTCCAGCCCAATACCCACAGAGTCATCAGGAAATGCCACTGGAAAGCATGGGATCGATGCAGATATATAACGCTCGATGTTAATTTGGACGGGCACTTCCTTAACACAATTGCACCATTGTGAGCGGCCTGGCATTTCCAGCCTGCTCCAGCATGCATCTATTGACGCGACCAGCAATTTGTTTCTGCTGAGTTGGACGCAGCACATTTTTTATTCACCGCCCCGGCAGCGACTCTTTGCTGAGCTGCATTCAAATGGGAACAAGCCTGGCAGTGGGTTCCTTGTCTGCAGTAGTCCTCACACATGTGGCCTTGTTTCCCTTGTGTTCGAGCTGGGGGTGGGGATGCGGGGATCTCTGGCACAGATGCAGGGCTGGAGAGTGGAACTGGAGTGAGTGTTACTGGTGTCACATCTGTGCAGGCTCCAATAGAGAACACCATCTGATGAAATCAAAGGCAACTGCAAACGGTTGTTTTTATCATCAGGGCTGTCATAGAGGTCCTTCAGCCCACCTTGTCCGCACTGATCACGTTAGCATTCTGGGCTAGTCCCATTTTTCCTGCATTTGCCCCATATCCCTCTAAACTCTTCCTGTCCATGGAGTCATGCAGCATGAAAACAGGCTGCACTGTATGCCTGGACCTACACGATCTCCCGGTTGCTAAACACTTTAACTCCCCCTCCCATTCCCATACTGACCTTTCTGTCCTGGGCTTCCTCCACTGTCAGAGTGAGGCCACTGGATCAGCACCTCATATTTCGCTTGGGCAGCTTACAATGCAGCGGTATGAATATTGATTTCACTAACTTCAAGTAACCCTTGCATTCCCTGTCTTTCCGTCACTCCCCCATCCTAGTTCTTTGACCGTTTCACTGTCCTGATTAATTTTCCTGTTTGTATGCCTCATTGTCACCTTCCCCTCAGCCAACAATGAACCGTTGTACATTCCCTTGATCATCATCTGCTTTGATCTGTTCTTTTCACACCTTACATGCTCTTTTTACCCTTCCATATCTCTAGTTTCCCTCTCCCCTGATTCTCAGTCTGAAGAAGGGACACGACCCGAAACGTCACCCATTCCTTCTCTCCAGAGATGTTGCCTGTCCCGCTGAGTTACTCCAGCAGTTTGTGTCTATATTCTGTACTGTATGACTCCTCCCCCTTGTTCTCCAATCCTCCCACTGATACAGCTGGTGTGAAGCAGTGACTGATGATTAAAGCTGGTGTCAAACGTGGCCTTGGGCGAACATGGCTGCTGATGGTGTTTTGAGTGGGGAGGGGCATATTTTTCATACACAGAGCGGTGGAGTTGCTGCCTTGCAGCACCGGAGACCCGGGTTTGATCCTGACTACAGGTGCTGTCTGTACGGAGTTTGTACGTTCTTCCTGTGACTGCGTGTTTTTTCCCCACGTGCTCCAGTTTCCTCCCACACTCCAAAGACGGGTGGGTTTGTAGGTTATTTGGCTTTTGCAAAATTGTACCTATTGTGTAGGATGGGGCTAGTGTACGGGGTGATTGCTGGTCGGCGTGGACTCGGTGGATCGAAGGGCCTTGTTCCTATGCTGTCTCTCTAAAACTAAACACAAAAACAATTTCTTCCCATCAACCTCCTGCAGATACTAATAGTTCCGTGCTGATTCTCTAAACTAAATAATTACAAAATGCTTGTTCTCAAAATAAACCTCTACGTGCATACGTGATACCACGTGTGTTCTCAATGTTAATAACAGGTATTAACAGTATTTTCAATCGCATTGTTTAGGAAAGATGTTCAAGTCACTGGACCTAAGTCTGATTGTAGAGTTTATCCTGATGTTCTACAAGGACAAACCCATCGACTGGCTACTCGATCACATCCTCTGGGTTAAAGTCTGCAACCCGGAAAAAGATGCGGTAAGTTTCCCTTTTCAAACCGTCCGCCTCCCCTTTAAAGAGAAAGACGCCAATTCCCCAGGGTGGGGAAAGTGTCTGCACCTGGGTCATAGAATCATAGTGTGGAAACAGGCCCTTTGGCCACAACTTGCCCACACCGACCAACATGTCCCATCTACACATGCCACATGTTGCATTTGGCCCATATCCCTCTAATTGTATCCTATCCATGTACCAGCTAAGGAGAAGCAAGGAGTGAAATCTAAAGGCAGTGGGAGGGATATGGGTGGGAAGGGAAAGAGGGCGGGATGAAAGGGGAAAGGGAACTTGGGGGGGGGGGGAGGTGGAAGGGGAAGAATTTGGGAAGAGAGAGACACAACATGTAAACAGGCCCTTTGGCCCACTGAGTTCATGTCGACCAGCGATCACCTGGTACATTTCCACTATCCTGCACACTCGGGACAATTTACAATTTTGTACCAAAGCCAATTAACGTACAAACTTGTACGTCTTTGGAGTGTGGGAGGAAACCGGAGCACCCAGAGAAAACCCACGCGGTCACAGGGAGAACGTACAAACTCCGTACAGACAGCACCTGAGGTCAGGATCGAAACCGGGTCTCTGGCGCTGTTAAAGCAGGGGGGCAGTGTTAGCTGTGTGGAGGATGCTAGGAGGCTGCAAGGTGACTTGGATAGGCTGGGTGAGTGGGCAAATGCATGGCAGATGCAGTATAATGTGGATAAATGTGAGGTTATCCACTTTGGTGGCAAAAACAGGAAAGTAGACTATTATCTGAATGGTGGCCGATTAGGAAAGGGGGAGATGCAACGAGACCTGGGTGTCATGGTACACCAGTCATTGAAATTAGGCATGCAGGTGCAGCAGGCAGTGAAGAAGGCGAATGGTATGTTACATAGAAACATAGAAATTAGGTGCAGGAGTAGGCCATTCGGCCCTTCGAGCCTGCACCGCCATTCAATATGATCATGGCTGATCATCCAACTCAGTATCCCGTACCTGCCTTCTCGCCATACCCTCTGATCCCCTTAGCCACAAGGGCCACATCTAACTCCCTCTTAAATATAGCCAATGAACTGGCCTCGACTACCCTCTGTGGCAGAGAGTTCCAGAGATTCACCACTCTCTGTGTGAAAAAAGTTCTTCTCATCTCGGTTTTAAAGGATTTCCCCCTTATCCTTAAGCTGTGACCCCTTGTCCTGGACTTCCCCAACATCGGGAGCAATCTTCCTGCATCTAGCCTGTCCAACCCCTTAAGAATTTTGTAAGTTTCTATAAGATCCCCTCTCAATCTTCTAAATTCTGGAGAGTATAAACCAAGTCTATCCAGTCTTTCTTCATAAGACAGTCCTGACATCCCAGGAATCAGTCTGGTGAACCTTCTCTGCACTCCCTCTATGGCAATAATGTCCTTCCTCAGATTTGGAGACCAAAACTGTACGCAATACTCCAGGTGTGGTCTCACCAAGACCCTGTACAACTGCAGTAGAACCTCCCTGCTCCTATACTCAAATCCTTTTGCTATGAAAGCTAACATACCATTCGCTTTCTTCACTGCCTGCTGCACCTGCATGCCCACTTTCAATGACTGGTGTACCATGACACCCAGGTCTCGCTGCATCTCCCCTTTTCCTAGTCGGCCACCATTTAGATAATAGTCTGCTTTCCTGTTTTTGCCACCAAAATGGATAACCTCACATTTATCCACATTATACTGCATCTGCCAAACATTTGCCCACTCACCCAGCCTATCCAAGTCACCTTGCAGTCTCCTAGCATCCTCCTCACAGCTAACACTGCCCCCCAGCTTAGTGTCATCCGCAAACTTGCAGATATTGCCTTCAATTCCCTCATCCAGATCATTAATATATATTGTAAATAGCTGGGGTCCCAGCACTGAGCCTTGCGGTACCCCACTAGTCACTGCCTGCCATTGTGAAAAGGACCCGTTTACTCCTACTCTTTGCTTCCTGTTTGCCAGCCAGTTCTCTATCCACATCAATACTGAACCCCCAATGCCGTGTGCTTTAAGTTTGTAAACTAATCTCTTATGTGGGACCTTGTCGAAAGCCTTCTGGAAGTCCAGATACACCACATCCACTGGTTCTCCCCTATCCACGCTACTAGTTACATCCTCGAAAAATTCTATAAGATTCGTCAGACATGATTTACCTTTTGTAAATCCATGCTGACTTTGTCCAATGATTTCACCACTTTCCAAATGTGCTGCTATCCCATCTTTAATAACTGACTCTAGCAGTTTCCCCACTACCGATGTTAGACTAACTGGTCTGTAATTCCCCGTTTTCTCTCTCCCTCCCTTCTTAAAAAGTGGGGTTACGTTTGCTACCCGCCAATCCTCAGGAACTACTCCAGAATCTAAAGAGTTTTGAAAGATTATTACTAATGCATCCACTATTTCTGGAGCTACTTCCTTAAGTACTCTGGGATGCAGCCTATCTGGCCCTGGGGATTTATCGGCCTTTAATCCATTTAATTTACCCAACACCACTTCCCGGCTAACCTGGATTTCACTCAATTCCTCCAACTCCTTTGACCCGCGGTCCCCTGCTATTTCCGGCAGATTATTTATGTCTTCCTTAGTGAAGACGGAACCAAAGTAGTTATTCAATTGGTCCGCCATATCCTTGTTCCCCATGATCAACTCACCCGTTTCTGACTGCAAGGGACCTACATTTGTTTTAACTAATCTCTTTCTTTTCACATATCTATAAAAACCTTTGCAGTCAGTTTTTATGTTCCCTGCCAGTTTTCTTTCATAATCTATTTTTCCTTTCCTAATTAAGCCCTTTGTCCTCCTCTGCTGGTCTCTGAATTTCTCCCAGTCCTCCGGTATGCTGCTTTTTCTGGCTAATTTGTATGCATCATCCTTCGCTTTGATACTATCCCTGATTTCCCTTGTTATCCACGGATGCACTACCTTCCCCGATTTATTCTTTTGCCAAACTGGGATGAACAATTTTTGTAGTTCATCCATGCAGTCTTTAAATGTCTTCCATTGCATATCCACCGTCAACCCTTTTAGAATTAATTGCCAGTCAATCTTGGCCAATTCACGTCTCATACCCTCAAAGTTACCTTTCTTTAAGTTCAGAACCATTGTTTCTGAATTAACAATGTCACTCTCCATCCTAATGAAGAACTCAACCATATTATGGTCACTCTTGCCCAAGGGGGCACGTACAACAAGACTGCTAACTAACCCTTCCTCATTACTCAATACTCAATAGCATTCATAGCAAAAGGATTTGAGTATAGGAGCAGGGAGGTTCTACTGCAGTTGTACAGGGTCTTGGTGAGACCACACCTGGAGTATTGCGTACAGTTTTGGTCTCCTAATCTGAGGAAGGACATTCTTGCCATAGAGGGAGTACATAGAAGGTTCACCAGACTGATTCCTGGGATGTCAGGACTTTCATATGAAGAAAGACTGGATAGACTCGGTTTGTACTCGCTAGAATTTAGAAGATTGAGGGGGGATCTTATAGAAACTTACAAAATTCTTAAGGGGTTGGACAGGCTAGATGCAGGAAGATTGTTCCCGATGTTGGGGAAGTCCAGAACAAGGGGTCACAGTTTAAGGATAAGGGGGAAATCTTTTAGGACCGAGATGAGGAAAACATTTTTCACACAGTGAGAGTGGTGAATCTCTGGAATTCTCTGCCACAGAAGGTAGTTGAGGCCAGTTCATTGGCTATATTTAAGAGGGAGTTAGATGTGGCCCTTGTGGCTAAAGGGATCAGGGGGTATGGAGAGAAGGCAGGTACAGGATACTGAGTTGGATGATCAGCCATGATCATATTGAATGGCGGTGCAGGCTCGAAGGGCTGAATGGCCTACTCCTGCACCTATTGTCTATGTTTCTATGTTAGGCAGCGTGATAGAGCTGTACAGGAAACGGGTCCTTCAGCCCACCTTGAACATATAGAGGTGGGGAAAGGAGCAAGGTGACTGGGTATTTGGGAGACAGTGGGGGAAATATGTGCCCACCCTGGTGGGGGATAGGAGAAAGAGAGGAGGGGGGGGGGGGGTCCCTCGTTTCATTTTACATTTCTCCCACCATCCCTCCCTCATGCTTTACATTTCACTCCCCCTCGTACTTCCATCTCTGACCCCTTTTTGTTTCCTTTTCACCTCCAGCCTGTCACTTACTCCACCCATCTACCAATCACCCCCCTCACCTGTATCCACCCATCACTTGCCAGGCTTTGTCATGCCCCACCTCTCTTTTCCAGCTTTCGCCCCCCCCCTTTCCATCAGTCCGAAGGAAAGTCCCGACCTGAAACATCGTCTGTCCATTCCCTCCACAGATGCTGAAACATAGAAACAAAGAACTGCAGATGCTGGTTTATACCAAGGATAGACACAAATTATTGGAGTAACTCAGTGGGTCAGGCAGCATCTCTGGAGAAAAAGGATAGCTGACTTTTCGGGTCGGGAAAGATTTAATAGGAATCTGAAGGGCAACTTTTTTTATACAAAGAGTGGTGGATATATGGAACGAGCTGCCGGAGGAGGTAGTTGAGGCTGGTACTAAGAAACGTTTAAGAAACACTTAGACTGGCACATGGATAGGATAGGTTTACAGGGTTCTGGGCCAAACGCAGGCAAGTGGAACAAGTGTAGATGGGACATGTTGGTCAACATGGGCAAGTTTGGCCGAAGGGCCTGTTTCCACACTGTATGACTCTATAGCTAATATTTGCAGTGTTTTGCCCAAATATTTCTCCCCTCATCCAAAGCCTGCAAGGAGCAGATTAACCCAAATTCCTGCTTTCCACAGAGATGCTGCCTGACCTGCTGAGTTCAGAGATGCTGCCTGACCCACTGACTTACTCCAGCACTTTGTATTTTGCTTAGGATTCCAGCACCTGCAGTCTCTTGTGTCTCCAGGGTTGTGGTGACGTTAATGTTGAGAAATGATGTGTGTTTTTAACAGATTAGTATCCAAGATCTGATGGATTTTTCTTCATCACGTTGACAACCTATTCCCTCAGGTAGTTTGCTGTTAGATTTCTGCTACACCGTCAGAAAGTCAGCTGTAACCCGTGTAACCCAACGGTGGATGATTAATGTACGCATTGTTGCAGGAGGGAGTTAGCAAAGGCTTTCTTAGCTCTTTGATTTTCCCCAGTCTACAATCCCTCCTTTGCACATTTTAGGTAAGCATCCTCAATTAGATGTGAGTTAATTAAGAGCTTTGTGTCTCAGTGCACTTCAAAGCCGAGCAATTGTTGTGTTTTTATGCAGATACAGTCCTTTGTGCACCCAACAGCCATGTAGAGGAAGTGAATACAGTGTAGAGCATAGAATAGTACAGCACAGGAACAGGCCCTTTGGCCCACAATATCTGTCCACACATGAAGCCAAAACCTAATCTTATGTGCCTGCATATAGTCAATATCTCTCCATTCCCATGTGTCTATCCTAAAGCCTCTTAAACACCACTATCGTATCTGCCTCCGCTACCCCTGGCAGTGCACTCCAGGTACTCACCACCCTTTGTGTAAAAAACCCCGCATATCTCCTGTAAACTTTGCCCCTCTCACCTTAAAACTATGTCTTCTGATATTTTATTTTTCCAGCCTAGGGGAAAAAGGATCTGATTGTCATCATTGTATATACTTCTATCAGGACTCCCCGCAATCTCCGGTGTTCCACGGAAAACGGTCCGTTTGTCCCATCTCTCCCTCCTAGCTAATACCTCCTAATCCAGACATCATTTCTATTAACCTTCACTGCACTCTCAACATCCAGCCTGTAATGGGACGACCAGAACTGCACACAGTACTGCAATGTGGCTGAACCATTTTTTGTCCTTTTGTTCACCAATCTGCCAATCAAAATGCCGTCACCTGTATCCACCTACCCCTCACCATGCTTTGTCCCATGCCAGCTCTTTTCCAGCTTTTTCTCCCCCACTACAATCTGTCTGAAGAAGGATTCAGACCTATCTTCCAGAGCTGCTGCCTGACCTGCTGAGTTATTCCAGTACTTTGGGTTCTACTCAAATTCTAGCGCCCCCAGTTCTTGAACTCCTTGCTGGACTGCAGATCCCCTGAGCACAAGGTGGCACAGTGGCTCCGCTGCCTCACAGCGCCTGAGACCCAGGTTCCATTCTGGCCTCGGGTACGATCTATTCAAAATTTGCACCTTCTCACTGTGTGACTGCGTGGGTTTCCTCTGGGTGCTCCGGTTTCCTCCCACACCCCGAAGCGGTGCGGATCTGTAGGTTAATTGACCCTCTGTCAATTTCCCCCTAGTTTTATGGAATGGGATGACATAGAACTAGTGTGAGCGGGTGATCTGTGGTCAGCATGCTCTCGGTGGGCAGAGAGACCTGTTTCTGTGTTGTATCTCTAAACTGAACTAGAGGTGAAGATAAGGAGAAAACAGGATGATGGAAATGGACTGGAAGGGACGGTGTGCGGTAGGGTCGGTGTGCGGGGTTAGTGTGGAAGGGTCATTGTGTGGGGTTAGTGTGGAAGGGTCATTGTGGGGATAGTGTGGTAGGGTCGGTGTGCGGGGTTAGTGTGTAAGGACCATTGTGTGGGATTAGTGTGGAGGGGAAGAGTCGTCGTGTGGGGATAGTGTGGAGGGGAAGGGTTGGTGTGTGGGGATAGTGTGGAGGGGAAGGGTTGGTGTGTGGGGATAGTGTGGAAGGGTCATTGTGGGGATAGTGTGGTAAGGTTGGTGTGTGGGATAGTGTGGAGGGGAAGGGTTGGTGTGTGGGGATAGTGTGGTAGGGTCATTGTGTGGGGATAGTGTGGAGGGGTCATTGTGGGGATAGTGTGGAAGGGTCATTGTGTGGGGATAGTGTGGTAGGGTCATTGTGTGGGGATAGTGTGGTAGGGTCATTGTGTGGGGATAGTGTGGTAGGGTCATTGTGTGGGGATAGTGTGGAGGGGTCATTGTGTGGGGATAGTGTGGTAGGGGAAGGGTTGGTGTGTGGGGATAGTGTGGTAGGGTCATTGTGTGGGGATAGTGTGGAGGGGTCATTGTGTGGGGATAGTGTGGAAGGGGAAGGGTTGGTGTGTGGGGATAGTGTGGAGGGGAAGGGTTGGTGTGTGGGGATAGTGTGGAGGGGAAGGGTTGGTGTGTGGGGATAGTGTGGAAGGGTCATTGTGGGGATAGTGTGGTAGGGTTGGTGTGTGGAAGGGCAACCTCTGTAAAAGTGGCTCTATACAAACAACGGTGAAGCCAGTTGTTTTCAAGGGGATACATTCAGGCCCCTGCAGAGCGACGTCGAGAACACACTGCCCATTTAAAACATTTCATCATGGTTGGTTATCCTGGGCAGCATTAATGGATGGATGCTATTAACATTGCATTTCCAGGCTCCAGGAAGGGAGCGAGAGACAGTGAGCTATAATGACCAAGTTTTCAACCCACAGGGAGGAAGCAGAATATGCAGTGGATAAAGTTACAGATAAGTAGCTCGAAGGCTTATGAGATTTGTAAACAGTTACTAATTGAGAGCATTAAAGCATTAGCAGACTTTGAGCTGGAGGAGGAAATGCCTGCATCAAAATTACAAAGTCAAACCGATAATCTGAATTCATGTGGCATCTTTACCATGGTAAGGGATCCCACGATAGTTTTTGGTTTATTATTATTACGTGTGGTGGTGCAGCAGTAGGGCTACTACCTTAGACCCGGGTTTGATCCTGACTAACGGTGCTGTCTGTACGTTCTCCCCGTGACCGCATGGGTTTTCTCCGAGTGCTCCCACATTCCAAAGACGTGCAGGTTTGTAGGTTAATTAGCTTCTATTCAAAAATTGTAAATTGTCCCTAGTGTTTAGGATAGTGCTGGTGTACGGGGCATCTGAAGTCTCCTGTGCCTCCAGTAGTGAAACTCTGAGAGATGTGGTTGAGGAATGAGTATTAGCCCTGGGGAATACCCTTGCTGCTTTGTATTATTGATGTTTCCTTGTGTTATTTAGACGTTAGAGATACAGGGCGGAAACAAGCCCTTTGCCCCAGTGAGTCCATGCCGACCAGTGCACCACTGTGGTGCTGGCCTAAGATGAGATGGCAAGAACCTCTGAGCCTGCAGCCCTCCCTCAGGGGAACAGCCCTGACCTGCGTAGTCGAGGGAGGGGAATTAGAACCAAAAAATGTCTTTCTGTAGCGAATGCTCACCACTGAATGCACAAACAGGGTTTTAGGTGTGATTTTGTTTCCAGTCTCAATTTATATCAAATCAACATAGGGATGCTGTACAAAACAAATGATTCTTCCACTGTCTGTAGCTCAGTCCAGCAAAACATTTCTTGCTGCATCAAACCTGCCTTTAGTCCAGAGACAAGAGAGTTTTATTGTCATATCTATCTACCGGCAACAGAACTATGAAATTCTTACTTGCTACAGTTTAACAGGTCTATAAACATAATGACATACAGATAATATCACCATAAAGTCAAAACCATAATACCAGGCAACCATAATAGTGCAAAGCCGAAGTCCGTAGTGCAATCAAAGACACAGTTCACGGAAGATCACAGTTGCTGAGGTTAGTTTTGTGCAGTGATCAAGAGCATGATGGTTGTTGGGAGGAAGCTGCTCTGGAACCTAGAGGTGATGGTTTTCACCCTTCTGTACCTTCTTCCTGATGGTAGCAGCAAGATGAGTGCGTGGCCAGGATGGTGTGGGTCTCTGATAATGCTGGCTGCCTTTTTGAGGCAGCGACTCTTGTAAATCCCTTTGTTGTGGGGGAGGCCAGTGGCTTTGATGGACCGGGCAGCGTCCAAAACATTGTGGTCTCCTTCGTTCCTGGGTGTTGGAGTGGCCGAACCAGGCCGTGATGCAACCAGTCAGTGTGCGGGTTGCACAGAGTTGCGAGTGGCAGTACAGAAGATCGCAATCTAATTACAGTCCAAGCCTGATCCACCAGATACTGTGTTCAGAAACTGCAGGACCTTGTCTCATCAGTACAAGGCAGGCAATCAGTTAAATACGTCAGACCTGCACAGAGTGTGAGCACAGTGGTGCAGCGGTAGAGTTGCTGCCTCACAGCGTGAGAGACCCCGGTTTGATCCTGACCAAGGGTGCTGTCTGTACGGAGTTTGCACGTTCTCCCTGTGACTGCATGGGTTTTCTCTAGGTGCTCCACTTTCCTCCCACATACCAAAGACGTGCAGGTTTGTTGGTTAATTGGCTTTGGTAAAGTTATAAATTGTTCCTAGTATGTAAGATAGTGTTAATGTACGGGGTGATCGCTGGTCGGCACGGACTCGGTGGGCTGAATGGCCTGTTTCTGCGCTGTATCTCTAAACTCTACAAGGCTGGCAATCAGATAAATACATGTCAGACCAGGCACACAGAGAGAGCACCCCAGTCGTTGTTGAGGGCTGTCCGAAACCCTGTTTGTGAGACGACTGATAGCTGGCGGTACAGAGCTATTTACAACAATCTAAATTCCACTCCCAGCTCAGGTACTAACTGGTTAGGGTAGGGTAATGCTGGCCCATAACTCCCCCTCCCCCCCACCCACCCACCCCTCCTCCCCCCAGCATGGTTCAATACCCTAACAACACTAGCTCATCGGATAATACTGTTCTCAGTGACAGGTTTTGCCCCACTACCTTGTTACCGATAGTTTCCTCATTACAGAGACACACAGTCCTTACGCCCAACTCAGAGATGCCAACCAAGATGCCAACAGCTGCATGTGAGTGCTTCTACCCTGTGTCATAGTGTCATCGAGACATACAGCGTGGAAACAAGCCCTTCGGCCCAACTTGCCCATGCCAACCAATGTACTCCTTCTAGTCCCATCTGCCTGTCTTTGGCTCATATCCCTCTAAACTTTTCCTATCTATGTACCTGTCTAAGTATCTTTTAAATGTTATTATAGTACCTGCCTCAACCCCCTCTAGCAACTCGTTCCATACACCCACCACCCTCTGTGTGAAAAATTACACTTCAGGTTCCTATTAAATCTTTCCCCCCTCACCTTAAACATATGCCCTCTGGTTCTGGTTTTCTCTACTCCGGGTAAAGTTCTCTGTGTGTTCACCCTTCTGTACCTTCTTCCTGATGGTAGCAGCGAGATGAGTGCGTGGCCAGGATGGTGTGGGTCTCTGATAATGCTGGCTGCCTTTTCAAGGCAGCAACTCTTGTAAATCCCTTTGTTGCTGGGGAGGCCAGTGCCTTTGATAGACCGGGCAGCGTCCAAAACACTGTGGTCTCCTTTGTTCCTGGGTGTTGGAGTTGCCGAACCAGGCCACCCTATCTATCCCCCTCATGATTTTATACACCTCCATAAGATCACCCCTAAAATATTTGTTTAGTTTAGTTTGATTTATTGTCACGTGTACAGAGGTACAGTGAAAAGCTTTTGTTGTGTGCTAACCAGTCAGCGGAAAGACAATATAGAATTACAATCGAACCGTTGACAGTGTCCAGATACAGGATAAAGGGAATTACGTTTAGTGCAAGATAAAGTCCAGTCTGATTGAAGATAGTCCAAGGGTCTCCAATGAGATAGATGAGTAGCTCAGGACCACTCTAGTTGTTGGTGGGATGGTCAGTTGCATGATAGCAGCTGAGAAGAAACTGTATCTGGAGGTTTTCATTTCATTTATCGCAGTAAAATATCTGTGCAGCGGTTCACTTTCCTTGGCAACCAAATGTCAGGGGTGCAAAAGATTGACTTATTTCTCTTCTCCTCCAGAAACACTGTGACCGGCAGAAGGCAAACCTCCGGATCCGATTCAAGCCTTCCCTATTCCAGCACGTCGGAACGCATTCCTCGCTGGCCGGAAAGATCCAGAAATTGAAAGTAAGTTCTGCAGCCGGCAACGTTATTCCTATTACATTCCTGCAGTGAACTGTGTAACTCAAGTAAAGGCCAGAAGCAATGGGCAGGGCCTTCCCCAGCTTTCTCACAGCCTCTCCCACTCTAACAGGATCAGACCTGACATTGTCCAAGCCTGTCTCTGTGAGGGAGAGCCTGCACTCTCCCCACTGACCCCAAGCATTTTCTCCCGAATTTCCTGTTTCCTCCTGATTATTTTGTTTCTGATCTGTATCTCCTTCAGATGCTTTCACAATTTTAATGGCCTAACCCGGGCAAAGGTCCCAAGTCTCTTCACCTTTCTGAAACTTTTGATTTTAGATTTCAGAGATGCAGCGCGGAAACAGGCCCTTCGGCCCACCGAGTCTGCGCCGATAGGAGATCACCCTGTACACTACCACAATCCTACACCATAGGGACAATTAAAAATTTTACCAAAGCTAATTAACCTACAAACCTGTACATCTTTGGTGTGTGAAAGGAAACCGGAGCACCCAGAGAAAACCCACGTGGTCACAGGGAGAACGTGCAAACTCCACACGGACAGCACCCGTAGTCAGGATTGAACCCGGGTCTCTTGCGCTGTAAGGCAGCAACTCTATTCCTGTGCCACTGCGTCACAGAAGTATATAAAATTATGAGAGGCCTAGATAGGGTAGACAGTCAGAACGTTTTTCCCAGGATGGAAATGTTAAAGGTTTGAGGGCATAACTTTAAGGTGAGAGGGGCAAAGTTTAAAGGAGATAGAGTTATACAGCACGGAAACAGGCCCTTCAACCCAACTCATCCATGCTGAACAAAATGCCCCACCGAAGCTAGTACCATTTTCCCACATTTGGCCCATTTCCTTCTAAACCTCTCCTATCCATGTGCCTGTTCAAGCGCCTTTTAAATGTGTGGGGTAAAATAGACAATTGTGTAGAGTTATATGGGCAAGTACTTTTTACACAGAGGGTGGTGGGTGCCTGGAACCCACTGCCAGCAGTGGTGGTAGAGGCAGATATGATGACAATGGTGTTTGAGAGGCTTTTAGATAGGCACGTGGATATGCAGGGAATGGAGGAAATGGGTCATGTGCAGGCAGAGGAGATTAGTTTAACGTGGCTTCTTTCGACACAGACATTGTAGGTATGTTACAATACTTACCTTCAGCGGCGCTGCAGTTCTGCCACTGGCCTTGTGCGCGATTTTGGCGCGTTTGAGGGGGGGGGGGGCGGTTGTTGGAGTGCAAGCTTTTGCTAAAGAATCGTTCCGACGGCCTTTCTGTGTGTTTTTAAAAAAAATTCGCCTGACAAGTTAATCGCTGGGGTGATTTTAAAATCAGCTTCTGAAGCCGTCGACGCCGACAACGGGGCCGGATTTTAAGTAATAATAATAATAATGGATGGGATTTATATAGCGCCTTTCTAATACTCAAGGCGCTTTACATCGCATTATTCATTCACTCCTCAGTCACACTCGGTGGTGGTAAGCTACTTCTGTAGCCACAGCTACCCTGGGGCAGACTGACGGAAGCGTGGCTGCCAATCTGCGCCTACGGCCCCTCCGACCACCACCAATCACTCACACACATTCACACACATTCACACACAGGCAAAGGTGGGTGAAGTGTCTTGCCCAAGGACACAACGACAGTATGCACTCCAAGCGGGATTCGAACCGGCTACCTTCCGGTTTCCAGCCGAACACTTAGCCCATTGTGCCATCTGTCGTCCCAAGTAGGGGACAGGTAAAAGAAAGTAGTTTATTTTTATGTATAAAAGTGTTTCTTAAGATGCATTTAATTCACATTTTAAGTTGCGAAACGGTGATTTTTTCCACCGAACGAACCGGCAGTGTTTTTGTTGCCGATACGGGTTTAAATCACCGCAACCGCAACGTTCCAATTGATCGCATTCCAGAAAAAAACCCTCGCAAGATGATTTAAATGGCCATTAATTTACAGGTATTAAACATTAAATTCCTTCCATTTGGCCTATAAACCCATGACAATGAGATTTAAAAATTATGTTATATTGTAAATTCTTGTGTGAATGTTATTTGGACACTTAGGCTATTTAAAAATGTTATTCTATTCTTAAGAAATGGATAGATGTTTAGATCTAGTAATTGAATTTTGTAATTAGCTACAATTAGGTAACTAATTATATGCTTTAATTTCAAGTCATCTAAGTAAGATTGTTTCAGAATGCTTCAATCTATAATAACTGAAAATTTCTTTCCGTTCTCTTAATTTTTAAGAAAGTTATGGGCTTTTGACTGTTCTCGATCAGAGCTGTGTTAAGTCAATGAAAAAGCAATAGGGAACAAGATGCTAATTTCCGAGTATGAAAATGGCCATAACATTTTTAATACTGAAGATATAAAAGTGAATTGGGTGTCAAATTAAACTTCTTTTTATGCTTTATCTGATGGGATAAATTACAGACTTGATTATTAAAATCTCAAAATGTTGTAACATTGCTAGACATTGTGGGCCGAAGGGCCTGCTCCTGTGCTATACAGTTCTGTGTTCGATCTGTTTTTCATTTTTACCCCCCATAAATAATATTCTTGCCTTTTAATGACCTGTATCCATCCCGTTGCAACCCTGAAAAAGACACAAAGTGCTGGAGTAACTCAGAGGGACAGACAGCATCCCTGGAGAGCACTTTAAAGTAGGCATACCATGGGGAGATTTTGCAGTGGAGCAATCAAAATCTGAGTCACTCCAGCACTCTGTGTCGTTTTATGTCATCTCCACAGATGCTGCATGACCCACTAAATTACTCCAGCACTTTTTTTTGTAAACCAGCATTTACAGGCCCTTGCTGCCCTGTGTCACTTAGCTTTTCATGTACCTCGGTACAGGTGATGATAATAAACTAAACTAAGCTTCGGGCCTAAGCTTCCAGGCTGAAGAAGGGTCCTGACCCAAAACGCCACCCAGTCTTTTTCTCCAGAGATGCTGTCTGACCTGCTGAGTTACTCCAACACTAAGCTTTGGGTTACAACACTAAGCGAGCTGGCTGCTCGGGGTTTGAATCCCTGGCATGAAGCTGGCCATCAGGGCGATGGGTGGGTGGGTGGATGGGTGGTACGCTGGGAGCGGGTGGGAATGTAATGAAGCAGTGTCTCCACAGATACTGAAGCAGTGTCTCCACAGGGGGAATGCCCCTGCACTCTGCCTCAGACAGCCACCCGATTTTCTGGTGATCGGAGATGCTTCTGTCCAGTTGCGGTGAACATGTGATTAAAATTCCCACACCTACACGCAGCTGAGTTATAGTCTACGACACCAGCTGCCATACAGCAGGGCCTCACTCCCAGCCCAGCAGCACCATCTGCTGCCGTCCGCTGGCATTGCAGCCACTACACAATGCCCAAATGTGGAAACGAGGAAATGCAGATGCTTGTTAATACACAGAAAGACACAAAGTGCTGGAGAAACTCCGGAGCAGCATCTCTGGAGAAAATGGATTCTTGACGTTTCAGGTCGGGACCGTTCTTCAGAATGGTGTCATTCTGCTCCTAGATCTTATGAACAGTAATACTCTAAATGTGGCTAAACCAAAGTCGAAAAATCATTCTGCTGCTTTGTAGTGGCAGCATTTTCTGTTTGTGTTTGATTCCCAATATTCCTGCATCTTTTAACCTGATTTAATCAGAAAATGTTCCTATGAATTGTAGAGATTAAATATATTGGAATAGTGTGGGGACATTGAATGGAAAGTCCTGTCCCAGTCTGCTATTTCGAGAGGCCTTTGTCCTACATCACTGTGACTAGATCTGTATCTCGGGGGTTCTTTTCACCCCATCTTCACCTCTGATGCTCTTGGGTCTCTCTTACATGCTCTTACAGGCTCTCTCTTACTAGCTCTATTGTAAGTAGACAAAAATGCTGGAGAAACTCAGCAGGTGAGGCAGCATCTATGGAGCGAAGGAATAGGTGACATTTCTGGTAGAGACCTTTCTTCAGACTGATGTGGGGGTGGGGGGAGCGGGAAGAAGAAAGGAAGAGGCGAAGACAGTGGGATGTGGGAGAGCTGAGAAGGGGAGGGGAAGGAGGGAGAAAGCAAGGACTACCTGAAATTGGAGAAGTCAATGTTCATACCGCTGGGGTGTAATATATTTTTAGTTTAGATAATTAGTTACCTTTATAGATACAGCAAGGAAACAGGCCCTTTGACCCACCGCGTCCACGCAGACCATCAATCACCCATTCACACCATTTCCATGTTATCCCGCTTTCTCATGCACTCCCTACACACTAGGGGGCAATTTATAGAGGCCGATTAACCTACAAACCTGTACCGTCTTTGGAGTGTGGGAGGAAACTGGAGCACCTGGAGGAAACCCACGTGGTTTCAGGGAGAACATACAAACTCCACACAGAAAGCACCCGTAGTCAGGATGCTTTAAACTCTCCCTCACTGCTCCGTATTTCCACTTTGCCAAATGTTTTATTAATAGCTTAATCAGCGAGCAGATTACTAGACTGATAGAGATTAGAGAACACGTTTTAGCACAATCTTTGGGAAGACCCTGGTGTCCGTTTTTAAGTTATTCCAAGAATGTTGCCTCCACTATTACATGGTGTTTAGTCAAAAGAACTTGAACGTACTCGTGTTATCTGGGCCTCCGGGGTAGTTTCTGGTCGATGTAATAAGAGACAGAGAGACATGCTTTTCCGACTCACCCTTTGTGACCTCTGGAAGTCCCCAGTAACTCAATGGTTCAATGATGCATTTATTGTCAAGTGTGTAAACCCACAGTGAAATTCATTCTTACACACAGTCCAGTACAGTATTCCCATGTCTATGCATATCCTCGACTAGCAATTGTACTAAAATAGTCAACTAAGCCCTCAAGCCAAATTGATTTGTATCGATAAGTACGGTGAGGTACAGGTACAATGAAAATCTTGCTTGCAGCGGCATCACCAGCACAGTCAGGTAGTGCACAAAATCATACATTTTATATAAGTTATTATACACAAATTGACTGAAAAGAAAAATGTGCAATAACAAATAGGTTCAAAATTCAATTAGAATTGTAGTGCAAGAGGTGGTCCGTAGTGTTTAGTTGCTGAGGTAGGATTAGCGTGTGTGGGTCGGTTCCTGGACCTGATGGTTGTAAGAAAGTAGCTGTTCCTGAAACTGGTGGTGTGTGACTTCAGGCTTCTGTACCTCTTTCCCGACAGCAGTAGTGAGTAGGGGGCGCGACCCGTATGGTGAGGATCCTTGATGATAGATGCCGCCGCGTTGGTGTAGCGCATGGTGTAGATGCTTTCGATGGAGGGTAGGGTTGTGCCTGTGATGGAGGGGGTAGAGTCCACCACTCTCTGCAGCTTCTTGCGTTCCTATGCGTTGGAATTGTTGTACCAGGCCATGATGCAACCAGTCAGGGTACTTTCCACAGGACATCTGTCGAGTATGTGAGAGTATTTGGTAACATAGACTCAAACGTCACGGAAACAGGCCCTTCGGCCCAACTCATTCATGTCAACCAAGATGTCCCATCTAAAATAGTCTCATTTGCGTGTGTTTTGTCCCCATCCCTCTCAACCTTTCCCATCAATGTACCTGTCCAAACGTCTTTTAAATGCTATTATAGTACCTACTTCAGCTACCTCCTCTGGCAGCTCGTTCCACACACCCACCATCTGCTAAATCTCTTTAAGCTTCGGAGAATGCGGAGGCAAATGAAGTGCCAGAAACATTGCAGCCAATTTGCACATATTTTCCATGAGCTTACTACGTCAATTTACAGCAACTGTGTGTAAATAGTAGAGTGATAAATGACCTGAGAAGCTGCTGGTTCGTTGCAATAATTTAAGAATAAGTATTTGTCAGCAGGGTTGTCCACAGATAGTGCCGCTGTTACACTTCCAGGGCTCGGGATCGATGCTGTGTGGAGTTTGCACGCTTGCCCTGTGACCACATGGCTTTCCTTCTGTTATTTTATTTTAAATGTTTTTCTGTTTTGGCATTGCTTCAAAAATCTGTTTTAAATAGCTGCATGCAGGTGAGTTTTACCTGCAGGAGGTTAATGGGAAGAAGTAGTTTTAGTTTTTAGTTTTAGAGATACAGCATGTAAACAGGCCCTTTGGCCCACCAAGTCCGTGCCGACCAGCGATCACCCGGAACACTAGCACTATCCTACACATGAAGGACAATTTACAATTTTACCGAAGCTAATTAACCTACAAACCTGTGCGTCTTTGGAGTGTGAGAGGAAACCGGAGCGCACGGAAAAAACCTTCACGGTCATAAGGAGAACATACAAACTCCGTACAGATAGCACCCGTAGTCAGGATCGAACCCGGGTCTCTGGCGCTGTAAGGCAGCAACTACCACTGTGCCATCCTAATGCCAGTGGAAACAAAGAACTACAGATGCTGGATTACAAAAAAAGACACAAAGTGCTGGAATAACTTAGTGGGTCAGGCAGCATCTCTGGAGAACATGGGAGTGATGTTTTGGGTCAGGACCTTTCTTCAGAATCAGATAGAAACATAGAAAATAAGTGTAGGGGGAGGCGGCCATTTGGCACTTCGAGCCAGCACCGCCATTTATTGTGATCATAGCTGATCATCCACAATGAGTAACCAGTGTCTGCCTTCTCCCCATATCCCTTGATTACGCTAGCCCCTAGAGCTCTATCTAACTCTCTTTTAAATTCATCCAGTGAATTGGCCTCTACTGCCTTCTGTGGCAGAGAATTCCACAAATTCACAACTCTCTGGGTGAAAAAGTTTTTTCTCATCTCAGTTTTAAATGGCCTCCCCTTTATTCCTAGACTGTGGCCCCTGGTTCTGAACTCCCCCAACATTGGGAATTTTTTTCCTCCATCTAGCTTGTCCAGTCGTTTATATAATTTTATACGTTTCTATAAGATCCCCTCTCACCCTTCTAAATTCCAGTGAATACAAACCCAGTCTTTCCAATCTTTCCTCATATGAAAGTCCCGCCATCCCAGGGATTAATCTCGCGAACCGAAGCTGCACTGCCTCAAAAGCATGGGATGTCCTTCTTCAAATTAGGAGACCAAACCTGCGCACAATACTCCAGATGTGGTCTCACCAGGGCCCTGTACAACTGCAGAAGGGCCTCTTTACTCCTATACTCAAATCCTCTCGTTATGAAGGCCAACATGCCACTAGCTTTCTTCACTGCCTGCTGTACCTGCATGTTTACTTTCAGTGACTGGTGTACAGAAAGCCTTTGATAAGGTCCCACACAGGAGATGTGGGCAACCAGGTCTCGCACATATCCCTTTTTCCTAATCTGACACCATTGAGATAATAATCTGCTTCCTTGTTCTTGCCGCCAAAGTGGATAACCTCACATTTAACTACATTATACTACATCTGCCACGCATCCGCCCACTCACTCAACCTGTCCAAGTCACCCTGCTGCCTCCTAGCATCCTCTTCGCAGTTCACACTGCCACCCAGATTTGTGTCATCTGCAAATTTGCTTGTGTTACTTTTAATCCCATCATCTAAATCATTAATATATATTATAAATAGTTGCGTCCCCAGCACCGAGTCTTGCGGCACTCCAGTGCCTGCCATTCTGACAGGGACCAGTTTACTCATATTCTTTGTTTGCTGTCGGCCAACCAATTCTCTATCCACGTCAATACCCTATCCCCAATAGCATGTGCTCTAATATTGCCCACTAATCTCCTGTGTGGGACCTTATCAAAGGCTTTCTGAAAGTCCAGATACACTACATCAACTTCATCCATTTTACTTGTCACATTCTCAAAATATTCCAGAAGATTAGTCAAGCATGATTTCCCCTTCATAAATCCATGCTGACTTGGACCAATATTTTGGACCAACTTTTACTGCTATCCAAATGCGCCATTATTACTTCTTTAATAATTGACACCAGCATCTTCCCCACCACCGATGTCAGGCTAACTGGTCTATAATTCCCCGTTTTCTCTCTCGCTCCTTTCTTGGAAAGTGGGATAACATTAGCTACCCTCCAATCCACCGGAACTAATCCTGAATCTATAGAACATTGTAAAATGATCACCAATGCATCCACGATTTCTAGAGCCACCTCCTTGAGTACCCTAGGATGCAGACCATCAGGCCCTGGGGATTTATCAGCGTTCAGTCCCATCAGTCCACCTGATACTAATGTGTTAATAGCCTTGTTGACTCAATTAATCCAATGTCAATTACAAGGAGAAGAATGTAATTACCATGTGGTGAATTTGTGTTAGCAAATTCTGATATCATTCTGGATTTAGGAATTTAGATAATGCATTGAATGTATGACATTAAAATGAATATACATTTTGCCATACACTCACAAGCCCATTGGGGTACAGTAATACTGTGGTTTTGCCACACTTCTTTTAATCCACAAGTTTAGATGAATGCTCCAAGTCAGATGGGATTTTAAGTTCAGTCAGAAAAAAATATCATTGATGATGAATATAACAGCACATCTGCTTCTGCAACATCTGTTGGGGAAGAACGGCAACTGTTTTCCCTGTGGTCCCGATACGTTAATCTCAGCTGCCTGCCCGGAATGCCAATGGCTGAGAGGAGACATGGTAGATGTATATAAAATGAACAAAATCATAGGGTAGACACAGATCCTTTTTCCCAGGATGGAAATGTTCACGACTTGAGAGCAGCACTTTAAGGTGAGAGGGGCAAAGTTTAAAGGAGATAGACTCATACAGCACGGAAACAGGCCCTATGTCCCAACTTGCCCATGCCAGCCAACATGGCCCACCAACACTAGTCCCACCTGCCTTTGTTTGGCTCATATCCCTCTAAACCGTTCCTATCCATTAAACATGAGCAGCATCGATTCTGCTCCACCATTCCATCATAGTTCATTGGCCATCTGTAAATTGCCCCCTGTGATCAGGGAATGGAGTAGAAAGTGGGATAACATAGAACGAGTGTGAACGGGTGTGGACCCAGTGGGCTGAAGGGCCTGTTTCGATGTTTATCTTTAAACTAAAACCAACACCATCACAGTCATTCTGTTTGATTATCCCATCCCTTCCTTGCAAGTTTAATGATTCTTGAAACATTTCCTTGCCCTAGTGTCGGTGCTTTCTCACCCTCCGCAGGGGCAGCCTGACCTGCTGGACTTTTCTTCGACTTCCAGCATTAGCATTTTCTTTGCTCTTTGCGTGGGTTTGTTTGTGACACATCTTGTTTATCTTCTCAGGACAAGGACTTTGGGAAACATGCCCTACACAAAGGTCATTCCAACCCACCGGCTGAGGTCACCACTAGCCTGAAAACCTACCAGCACTTCACACTGGAAAAGGCTTACATGGGAGAGGATTTCTTCTGGGCATTCACCCCGGTGGCTGGCGACTTTATACGCTTCAGATTTTTTACGCCAGTCAAAATAGACAGGTAAGTTGCAAAGTTAAGTAGTGCCGATGTTTTTTGGTGTGACATTGCCTGTTCACTCCCTCACCGCACTGAGGTGATCTTTTCCCAATCTCACCCACCCCCATCACCCACACACTGAATCTCCCACAGCCCATAGACACTCTCCCCGTCACAGACTCCCTCACCAATTGACTGGTGACTTTGATTTGAGTCTCACCTTCTGGCTCAGAGTGCGGGAGGAGTGTGTTGACATATTCGAGGAAACAAATAAGAGAAAAGGAAATGTAATTGTGGTCTGACTTTATTTTAGTCCGGCACTGGGATTATCATTAGGGATGACATGCTCTAATCTACTATGAGTCAAGTCTAGAGTGTTTCATTGTCATATGTACCAAAAACAGAACAATGACATTCTTACTCACAGCAGCATACTTACTTAGACTTAGTTCCCCCCACGCTGTTGAGTGCATTGGGCAGCAAGCTTTCGCCATTCTGTTTGGTGATGTGCGACGTCTTCCACCCTCGATAGGTTTCCCGGAGGCTTTGGCCGGAGCCCGTCATGCTTGTAGGGGGCGAGCTCCGTCTCTCATGCTGGTTTCCAGTTCCGTCTCTCATGCTGGTTTCCAGTATAGTTTCCGCCTGCTGTTTCCGTAGCGGGTTATGGGTTTTACGGGGTAGCGGTGCTAGCTCTACGCCCAAACCTTCTCGGAGACTTTGGACTGGCACTGGCTTGGGGTGTCCATAACCAGACAGCAGCATAACAGATCTGTAAACACAGTACTCGTAGATAACAATAAACAAAATGAATTAATTAATTAATTAATTAAAAAAAGATAGAGCGATATTGGTGCAAAACAGACCCAAAGTCTCTAATGCAACCAAGATAGTTCATATTGTTCAATAGCCTGATGGGTGTTGAGAACTGTTAAGGACGTTACAATTTTCACTCCTGCACCTTCTTACCTGATGGCTGGAGTGAAATGAGAGTGTGGTCAGGGTGGTGTGGGTCATTGATGATGCTGGTGCTTTTTTTGAGGCAGCGCCTCCTGTAGATCCCTTCGATGGTGGGGAGGTCAGTACCCGTGATGGACCGGGCAGTGTCCACCACTCTCTGTGAAATCCCACGTTAAAACTTACCGAATAATGAAAGGCCTGGATAGAATGGATGTGGAAATGATGTTTCCACTAGTGGGAGAGTCTAGGACGAGAATAAAAGGATGTACCTTTAGAAAGGAGAGGAGGAGGAATTTCTTTAGTCTGTGGTGAATCAGTGGAATTCAAAACCACAGATGATGGCTGTGGCCAAGTAATTGGGTATTTTTAAGGCAGGATCTTAGATTAGTAAGGATGTCGGGGGTTATGGGAAGATGGAGTTGAGAGGGAAAGATAGATTAACCATGATTGAATGGTGGTGTAGACTCGATGAGCCGAATGGCCTAATTCTGCACCTATGACTTATGAAGGCAAGGTTTAGCTAGGACATGCAGAGTAAATGGCAGGGAGCTTAGGTGTGTGAGTGTAAAGGCCATGTACACATCAGCTGCCCCCATTATCACTCTGCCCTCTCAAGCCTGATGTAACTACCCGCTTGGACATCTCATCTCTTGCTGTTCTGTCCACAGGTTTTTCTTCCGCAGTGGGAACATCGAACACCCTGGCGACAAGCTCTTCAACACCTCTGTAGAGGTTTTGCCATTCGATGTAAGTTCGGAAGCAGTGTTCCTTATGTTCCTTGCGTTAGTACGTTGGGAAGATGGGTTTAGTTTAGTTTTGTTTAGAGATAGAGATTGGAAACCACTTCGGCCCACCGAGTCCGCACTGAGCACCCGTTATCCCAATTTCGTATCCTACCACTGGGAGCAATTGGGATGTGAGAGGAAACTGAAGCACCTGGAGGAAACCCAAGCAGTCGCAGGGAAAATGTGCAAACTCCAGACAGACAGCACCCGTAATCGGGATTGAACCCGGGTCCCTGGCGCTGTGAGGCAACAGCTTTACTGCTGAGCCACTGTGCCATCCTAAAGCTGGACATTCTACAGGCCAGGCGTGACTCGGGTCCAAATTCCTCTGTAGACATAAGGAACTGCAGAGGTGTTTACAAAAAACGACATCAAGTGCTGGAGTAACTCCGCAGGTCAGGCAGCATCTCTGGTGATATGTGGCGTTTCAGGTTGGGACCCTTCTACAGAGCCTGTCGTTTAGAGATGCTGAGTTACTCCAGCACTTTGTGTCTTTTTTTTCCAATTGTCTTTTGTTATTCTGCTTCACAGATGGTACAGTCGGGGAAGGAAACCTTGCTGGATGGAAAAGACAAGTTTCCCAAATACCAGCGAACAGAGGATGGCTACATCCGCATCGGTAAGGCAAACATATTTAGCCCCAGACTTTTACTCCTGTTTTTGATAGATAGATCCATCAATGGAAATAGACTCTTCAGCTCACAAAGTCCATCGATTATCCGTTCATACTAGTTCTGTACACAAGGGCACAAAATGCTTGAGTAACTCAGCAAGTCAGACAGCATCCCTGGAGAACATGGATAGGTGATGTTTCCGCTTGAGACCCATCTTCAGACTGATTGCAGGTGGGAAGAAGAAAGCTGGAAAAGATGAGAGGCGGGACAAAGCGTGGCCGACACAGGCAAGGGTTTTTTTTTGCCCACCGACCAGCGATCCCCTTACATTAACACTATCCTACACACACTAGGGACAATTTACAATTTTACCAATCCAATTAACCTACAAACCTGAGAAAAATAATGTGGTGAATTTGTGGAATTCTCTGCCTGCATTCAAAAGAAAGTTAGCCAGAGCTGTTAGGGCTAGTGGAATCAAGGGATATGGGGAGAAGGTAGGAATGGGTTACTGATTGTGGATGATCAGCCATGATCACATTGAATGGCGATGCTGGCTTGAAGGGATGAATGGCCTACTCCTGCACCTATTGTCTATGTATCTATGAAACGCGAGTTCTCAGAGAAAACCCATGCAGGTCACGGGGAGAATATACAAACTCCATACTGTAGAAAATGCAATCTCGTTCAAACCAAGCTGTTTGAATGACAATAAAAGGCATTCTATTCTATTCTACAGCACCCAAAGTCAGCATCAAACCTGGGTCTCTGGCACTGCAAGGCAGCAACTCTACGGCAGCGCCACCATGCCGCCCTTAATGTTGATGTTGAGTAGAATAGGATAAAAGATGACCTGGAATGGTTAGATCTTTCCTCTCACTGATTTCCTTTTATTTCAGCTTACTTCACAAACGGTATCGCTGAGGGGGAGGTGGACCCATCGCTCGGGCCACTGGAGTTTGTTCGCTTGTCCACCCTGTCAGACTCGCCGGTTTGGGTGATACTTAGCGAGGTAACTTGTTCACTAACCTACCCTGTCATAGAATCATAGTATGAAAACAGCCTAACTTGCCCACACTGACCATCTACACTACTCCTGCGTTTAGCCCATATCCCTCTGAATTTGCCCTATCCATGTACCTGTCTAATTGCTTCTGAAACGTTGCGATAGTACCTGCTTCAACTACCTCCTCTGGCAGCTCTTTCCATACAGCCATCACCCTCGGTGTGAAATAGTTGCCTCTCAGGTTCCTATTAAATCTTTCCTTCTCACCTTAAGTCTGTGTCCTCTGGTTTAATTCCCCTACTCTGGATAAAAAACTGCATTCGCCCTTTCTGTTCTCTTCAGGATCTTATACACCTCTATAAGATCACCCCTCGTCCTCCTGCGTTCCATGGAATAATATCCTAGCCTGCCCAACCTCTTCCTGTAGCTCAGGCCTTCGAGCCCTGGCGACATCCCCGTCAATGGTCTCTGCACTCTCCCCAGCTTAATGACATTGTGTGACCAAAACTCAACACAATACTCCAAGCCTCAACATTGGTGTGGGCATTGAGTATAAGAGTGAGGACGTCATGGTGCAGTTTTAACGGACTTTGGTTAGCCGCATTTGGAGTATTGCATGCAGTTCTGGTCAGCCCATTACAGGAAGGATGTGGAGGTTTTAGAGTGGGTGCACAAGTGAGTCACCAGAATGCTTCCTGCGTTAGAGGGTATAAACTCAAAGGAGAGATTGAATTGTTAGATTAATTTCTCTAGAGTGTAAGAGGCTGAGGGGAGACTTCAAGAAAGTATACAAAATTATGATAGGCATAGACAGGGTAGACTTTTCCCCAGAGCCTGTTTCCCTGCTGTATTTCTGTTTAACAGTAGTTTTCAGAAGGGCCATAAGGTCATACGGAATAGTAGAATTCGGCCATTTGGCCCATCAAGTCAATCATGGCTGATCTATCTCTCCCTCCTAACCCCATTCTCCTGCCGTCTCTCCATAACCTCTGACACCTGTACTAAACTAGAACCCATCTATCTCTGCCTTAAAAATATCCACTCTACAGCCTTCTGTGGCAAATAATTCCACAGATTCACCACCCTCTGACTAAAGACATTTCTCACCATTCCCCTTCCCGAAAGAACGTCCTTTAATTCAGAGGCTATGACCTAGACTCTCCCTCTAATGGAAACGTCCTCTCCACATCCAAGGGATTGGAAAAAGATTTACAGGGATATGTTGAAGGGCAGGGTTTAGGATGTACTAGATTGCTTTCTGTAAATGCCAGCAGAGATTAGATGGGCTAGAGCAGTTTGACAAAGAGGAAGGAAGGAACAGGTCTGGTGAGGGGGCGTAAAACAACAGGGGGGGTTTCGGGGTTGTAAAATAAAATTCTATGCATCACTGAACAGTGGCGAAAGTGTCCTGAAATTTTCTTTCAGATATTTATAAAGAAAACCGAGACTTAAGAAAGGATTTGGGTGTGACGCTGAATGCTGCTCCCTGCAGCCTGCGATAGTTCGATTCAGGAATCTTCCTCCTCGGTTCTTGGCCCTTCGATTTCATCGCAGAGAGACTGCAGCAGCCAATCGGGGAGAGCAGGAGAGGCCATCAATGCCCCACAACACTGCACAAACATGCATATCTCGGAGCAGTGCTGTCTGCTGCGATATCTTTTCTACTCAACAAAATCAAAACGTTGTACGAGAGTCCATTTTTCATTGGATCTTCCATGCTGATGCTCACTTGTCCAATTCATTCCAAAAACGTGCCCCATTTTTAACCTGTACCTCACGGAATGTTCAAACCAGGAGCTGCTCATAGTGACCGGCCTGTTGCACAGAGGAGAGGGTGGGGAGAGCCTCTTAATGGAGGGAATGTGGGTAGGGAGAGTCTCATATTTGGAGGAAGGATTTCTAGGGAGAGCCTCTTACTGGAGATGGGGAGGGTAATTAGAATCTCTTATTGGAGGATGGAAGGATAGGGAAAGTCTCTTATGAGGGTAGGGCGCGTCTTATTGGAGAGTGGAGGGTAGGGAGAGTCTCGTTGGAGGAGGGGACAGCAGGGGGAACCTCTTGGAGGATGGGAGGGTAGGGAGAGTCAAATGGCAGTGGAGGGTAGGGAGTGTCTCTGATGGAAGTGGCTAGGGAGCGTCTCTAACAGAAGGGCAGTTAGGGTGCATCTCTAATGGACGTTAGAAGTAGGGACTGTCTCTGATGGTAGGGGGTCAGAGAATATCTGCTGGGAGGGGTTCAGGGAGCGTTCCTGTTAGACAGGAAGAAAGGGGTAAGGCGCAATTTTCTAATGGGCTGGGTAAGTGGAAATGTCTTGCAGGTGGGTTGTGAATGGTTGCACCTGAGGGGAGGAAGTGGCGGGGGAGCATTTCAAGAAATGGAAATAGTATCTTTCTGAGGATGGTGAGTGTTGGAATTGTAGCGGAAAAGTTCGGGGATAAGGGGTTCTCGCTAATGAGGAGAGCGTCAAATGAAGTCTGTCACACTGGAGGTAATCAGGAGGGAATGTCTGGGATGCGTCTGAAGAGGTTGGAGACGGGGAGCATTTGTGAGTGGAAGAAAAGCAGATGAAGACTGGATAATGGAACACAGTGCTGAAAGAGTGTCTCATATCAGGGATTAATCCAGGTTGTGTATCCTTAATTTTTACTCATTTTGGAGAAAATTTTATATCCACTACAGTCAATAAGGTTTGGATGCAAGCTTGATTACTAACCGCAACAAAAGTCCTGGCATATTTAACTGGAATATAGGGTCACGCTGTCTCCAAGGTGCTGGATAATCCTTGTTTCTTGTGTAAATTTGCTGATTAACGTGCTGAGATTCAAGATCTGGTTGGCCAGTTTTAAATACTCCATGTGGGGCTTTGACCTTTTTACTGCCAAAATGGTGCTGGGGAAATCTGACAGAACAAAATAAATGTTTGAGCTCTGATCCAAACTCCCTGGAGGCGATGAGGGCGACATTGATCAATTACTTATTCTTTGTCTAATGAATGCAGGTTCTTTGTGTGCAATCCTGGTCGGTTTTGTGCCAACCTGAACAAATGGTGTAGCAGACAAGGCTTTTGTTTCTGGGTCACAGTTGAAGGGTCGGAACGTTACTATGTCTATAATTGTACCGTGAAAGTGGATGTGAATAGGAATAAGGTGTTGTTGTGCTTACGTCAACCTTTTCAGGTAAACTTATTGAAAGGAGGGTTTCTGCTTCCATGGTGTTTTTATTATAAGTAATAAAGATTGCAGTGAATGGATGAAAAAAATTTAATATATTTATTTTATAATCTGTACTATTTTACACAATCTGTAAATGAGGTCTAATTTGTAGATAATAAATATGTATCATTACAAATCGATAATTGTGATTAGGAAGAAATCATTAGAATCAAATGGTTGTAAATTACTTTAAATAATTCTGGTTACCTCGTGTTTTCTGACATGATTTGGGTAGAGATTTTCTTTGGTTTCCTGATGGCCTTACTGGCTAAAGTTCTGTCCCCGCCACATCCTCCACGCCCAAGGTGTGCTGCTCAGCCTGGGAACGTCCATGGTTCATAAGATCAAAAGACACAGGAACAGAATTCGGCCATTCGGCCCATCAAGTCTGCTCCGCCATTTGATTTTGGCTGATCCATTTTTACCTCTCAACCCCATTCACCTGCCTTCTTCTGTAACCTATGACACCCTTACTAATCAAGGACCTATTAATCTCCACTTTAAAAATACCCACTGGCTTGATCTCTACTGCCGTCTGTGGCAATGAATTCTACAGATTCACCACCCTCTCTCTAAAGAAATTCCTCATCTCCATTCTAAAGGTATGTCCTTTTATACCGAGCCTGTGCCCTCTGTTCCCAGACTCTCACATGAGCAGAAACATCCTCTCCACGTCTACTCTATCATGGCCTTTCATTATTGATGATTCAGGTCTTGGTGTTTGTTTGAAGCCAGTTAAAGCAATCATAAGATGTACAACCACAATGCCGATAGGGAGGGAGTTGCAGGATTTTGACCCAGTGACGGTGAAGGAACGGCGATATATTTCCAGGTCAGGATGGTGTATGGCTTGGAGGCAACTTCAATAAACATGGAAATGTGACCGTTCATCCTCCTCAGCAAATAACTGGCATGAATTGTGAATAAATGGAGCCCAAGCATTGATTCTCAACAGTGCCCCACTGATCATAGGCCCCCCAATCCTGAGGATGATGTATTATTCCCAATCTCTATTCAATAATTGATTCTCAATCTATATTAATACATTGCCGCCAAATCCATATGTTCAACCATGTTGGCCAAGCACCTGTGGCCTTTATTCAAAGCTTTGAGAAATGAACACACACCAGATCCACTGTTTCTTCCTTATAGAACATGGAACAGTGCAGCATAAGAAATAGCCCAGTGACCCACAGTGTGCATCAACTAAGATGCCAATCTAAACTAATCCCATCTGCCTGAAGAAAGAGGCACAAGTGCTGGAGTAACTCAATGGCTCAGGTAGAATCTCTGGAGAACACGGATAGATGACTTTTCGAGTCGAGACTCTTCAGTGGAGAAACGTCCCGACCCTAAACATCACTTAACCATGTTCTCCAGTGATGTTGCCTAACCTGCTGAGTTACTCCCTTGTTTCTGCCATCTGCTTGCACATGGTCTGTATGCCTCTTTTCTCTGCCTGTTCATGTGTCTGTCCAAATTCCTCCTAAATGTTGCTGTCACATCTGCTTCCGCAACCTCATCTAGCATTATGTTCCAGACGCCTACCACTCTGCTGAAAATAATGAAAAAATAATTGTCCTGGGTCTCCTCCATGGCCAGAGTGAGCACCACCGGAAATTGGAGAAACAGCACCTCAGACTTGGGGACCCTGCATCCTGGGGGCATGAACATTGAATTCTCCCAATTTTGTTAGCCCTTGCTGTCTCCTCCCCTTCCTATCTCTCCCTCAACCCTCGGGCTCCTCCTCCTCCTCCTCCTTTTTCCTTTCTTCTCCCCGCCCCCATCCCCCATCAGTCTGAAGAAGGTTTTCGGCCCGAGACGTTGCCTATTTCTTTCGCTCCATAGATGCTGCTGCACCCGCTGAGTTTCTCCAGCATTTTTGTGTACCCTATTAAAAATAAATCCTGCCTCATAAATCTTTAAACTATTCCCCCCTCCCACCCCCCCCCCCCCCCCCTCATCTTAAACCTACACCCTCTGGTATTTAAAGTAGCTATGTAGCACTAAGACTTGATTTCTGAGTTTGAAAAAAATCAGCTCTTCGATTGTGAATGACAATCTGTATCAGCACCAAAACTTCAGGACTGCTCATCGCTCACCGGAGTTGCTAGAACTCTCACAGAACAAACGCAACATCGTCCATCCGTTCCCTCCACAGATGCAGCTGACCACCTGTGTTCTTCCATCACTTTGTGTTTTGCTCAAGTTTCCAGCATCTGCAGTTTCATGTCTCTAGGTCTCTTTTCCTCAGAGTTTGATGGTGTGCTGATGGACAGTGTGAGTTCCTGTAAACAATGGCAATCTGCCAAACAACATTTGGGAGGGAGGGTTGGGTAAAGGGATTTGAAGTATGCCGCAGATAGGCGTGAGTGGACACAGACAACTCAAATGGCAATTTACAAAACTGGCATGTGGATTACAGTTTGCAAGCATAAGTACCTAATGCCCGCTTCAGGATATATTGCAGACTGTGGTATTTCTGCAGATATTGTGGAATGATGTTTGTCCTTGTCCTTGGAGATTTGGGTGTGGTGCTGGAAGACCGGAGGGTGGCTAATGGTGTTCATCTAGTTAAGAAGGGCTTCAAAGAAAAGGCTGGGAACTATAGACCAGTGAGCCTAACATCTGTGGTCGGCAAGTTACTGGAGAATATTATTTCCCCCCTCAATGTAGAGAGCTTTCAGAATCACGGTCTCATTTAAAAGTTCTTCTGCCTGACAAGAGAGGGTGGAAGAAGTAATGAGTGGTCCTCGATATGATGGCAGTGTGAAAGAGTCGATGATGGGGGACTGTACAATAGACTGGGCTACATTCACAATTCTACAATTTCTTGGCACTTTGGGCAGAACAGTATAGTTTAGAAATACAGCATGGAAACAGGCCCTTCAGCCACCAGGTCCATGCCAACTATCGATCACCCATTCACACTAGTGCTACTTTATCCCATTTACTCATCCATAGTGTAGGATAAAATGCCAGGGGTCGGGATGAGTGGAGCAGGGTGTCGTAGGGAGCGAGAGATGTTCTTGCGGAAATCTGGAGTCGGGCAGCATCTAGAGAACATGGATAGATGATGTTTTGGATCAGGACCCTTCTTCAGACTGATTGTGGGGGTGGTGGAGGGGAGAAAGCTGGAAGAGGGGAGGAGGAAGTAGGACAAAAAGGATGCATGTAGATGGCCTGATTATGGATAGCCAAAGACAGTGTCCATATGGAGTTTGGCAAGTCATTTGATAGTCACTTTATGGTAGGCTGCTCTAGAAAGTTAGATCGCCTGGGATCAAGTGAAAGCTGACCGGCTGGATATGGAATTGGCTTCTTGGAAGGAAGCCAAGGGTGGAAGATGTACATGTACAAGGATCGGAAAGGTTAAGAGGGATATGGGCCAAACATGGGCAGGTGGGACTAGTGTTGATGGACATCTTAATCGGCATGGGCAGGTTGGGCCCAATAACCTGTTTCCGCTCTGTATGGCTAATTAAATTGTTTAAATGGTGCAACAGTGGTGAATATTTCACCCCCATCCAATGCACTCCAATTTCTCTGTTCAGGGAAGCACAGCGAGAGGAGAGAAACCAAGGGAACGTAGGTGCCAGGGTGAGTGTACGAGCAATCTGTTCTCATCCTTATTGTAAGCACCATGACAATGGGTAAACATACATAGTACAGGGGAAAGGAAGCAGCCCTACTGGAAGCCATAGTTTTTGGAGAGACACAGCATGGAAACATGTTCTTTGTCTCAGATCCACCCTGCCAATCAAGTTGCCTCACCGAGCTGGCCTCATGTGTGTGCACCTGCCCTGGCCATGATGTCCCATTCAAACTAGTCCGCATTTGGTCCATATGCCTCTAAATCTTTCCTATCCGTGTACCTGTCCACCTTCCACCATCATCCTCTTTCCATGAAGCCAATCCTCTACCCAGTCAGTTAGCTCTCCCTGGATCCCATGCAATCTAACCTTTCAGAGCACCTGCTCCATGTCCCTCCAATCCTATGTAGCTGTCCATGTGCCTTTTGAATGTTGTTGTTGTACCTGCCTCAACCAAATCCTCCAGCAGCTCGTTCCATATACACACCACTGAAATAGTTGTCCCACAGGTCCCTTTAACTTCTTTCCCCTCTCACTGTGGAGAGCTTTCAGAATCATGGTCTCATTTAAAAATTCTTCTGCCTGACAAGAGAGGATGGAAGAGGATACGAGTGGTCCTTGATTATGATGGTAGTGTGAAGTATAGATAGAGTCGATGATGGGGGACTGGTTTGTACGATAGACTGGGCTGCATTCACAATTCTACAATTTTTTAGGACCTTGGGCAGAACAGTTTAGTTTAGCGATACAGCATGGAAATAGGTCCCAGGTCCATGCCAACTATTGATCACCCGTTCACACTAGTTCTACTTTATCCCACTTAAACATAGTGTAGGGAAAAATCTGGACGGGGAGGTGGGAAGGGATGAGTGGAGCAGGGAGTCGTAGAGAGCAAGGGAGAGGTTCTTGTGGAAAGCTGGAGCCAGGCAGCATCTGTAGAGAACACGGATAGGTGACGTTTTGGATCGGGTCCCTTCAGACTGATTGTGGGGGTGGTGGAGGGGAGAAAGCTGGAAGAGAGGAGGAGGTAGGACAAAGCCTGGCAAGTGATAGGTGGATAGAGGTGAAGTTGTTTTTTGATAGGCAGATGGTGGGACAAAGGTCAGAGATGTAAAGTCAGAAGATGTGAGACAAAACTTATCCATTAAACTACTTATGTAACTTACAGTATATAAGATATGTAACTCATGTAAGGAAGCAAGGGGGTGAGCACCCTGTCCTCATCAACAGAGCTGCTGTAGAGAAGGTGGACAGCTTCAAGCTCCTAACTTTCATATCACCAGCAACCTGAGCTGGTCCCTTCACACTGATGCGGTGATCAAAAAAGCACATCAGCTTTTCTACTTTTGAGAAGCATTTGAGAAGATTCAGCATGTCCACGAGGATTCTCTCAAACTTCTACAGGTGCGCTGCAGCAATTATTCAGATGGGATGCATCTCAACCTGGTCTCAACTGCTCTGCCCCTGACCACCTGAACCTGAGGAAGTGGTGAACATAGCCCAGTCCATATCTGGCTCGCCACTTCCATCCATCCCGTCCATCTTCACAGTGCATTGCATCAGGAAGGCTGGAGATATTGTCAAGGGTGCCTGTCACCCTGGCCATTCCCCTTTCTCGCTTCTACCTACTGGGAGAAGATATCAGCTGTCGGACACCTAAACCAACCTCTCTCACACTTCTTTCTGTAGTGCTGCTAAGTACGCATTATTGTACGGTAATATTCTTTTGCACTAATCGGATTTTGATCTTCTGCTGTTTTGCACTCGTCATTGTACTTATTGTTACATTTATCATTACTGTATGTGGACTGCTTACTCTGTGAGCTTCATGTGAACAAGGAATTTAATTGTTGGCATATTTGTCGATAAATTAATATAATGTATTAAGCAGTCAGATAGTGAGAGCTGTGACATCTACTTAAACTATCTCCCAGTCAGCACCCACAGGAACACCAAGCTGAATGAGAGGATTAAAATTATCCCACGGCGTATGAATTACATCCCCACCCTGTTTTGCTGCTGTGAGCTCTCTAAATATACATGCCTTTTCAATGAGATCACAAAGGCCTCAGTCTTTGTCCTGTGCTTCACTGTTAGAGTAAACAAGATGGGGAACTGATTAATTAACCCTGCAGAGAACCTGACAGTTTGAGGCCAAATGCAAATTGGAGGAGCAGCACCTCATATTTTGCTTGGGCAGCTTATAACCCAGTGGTATGAATATTGATTTCTCTAATTTCAAGTAACCCTTGCATCCCCTCTATCCATCCTTCCCCACCCTAAGCGTCATACTAGTTTCACTGTCGTCTTGCTGAGTTTCACTGTTTGTATCATTCATTATCATCTTCCCCACAAGCCAACAATGGACCATTGTGGGTTCTGCATTTCCTTGATCATCGTTACTGGCTTCGATCTATCTTTTTGCATACCTTTCATTAATTTGTTTCTTGTACCTTTTCATATTTCTCGTTCCCTCTCTCCAGACTTAGTCTCAAGAAGGGTCTTGACCCGAAAGGTCATCTATTACTTTTCTCCAGAGATGCTGTCTGACCCGCTGAATTACTCCAGCTGTTTGAGTCTATGGTGTAAACCAACATCTACAGTTCTTTCCTACTCAGTTTCTACTTCCTGGACCATTGTATTCAATCATTAGTTTGCAATCCTGTGAACTATTTAATTGCCTCTATTTTTTCTCCCATAATATAAATACACCAAAGCCCCTGCCCCAATCATTATGCTCATCAGGAAGAATAAAATAAAGTGGTTTACAACAAGTTATTTCTAAGTCCTTTAGTTAAATATCAGTTGAATGAAACGTAACTACTCTGTATTGGAAACACATTAGATGCAGCATACTTTCTGATACACGTTGATTTAACTTTTATGAAGCAACTTGTTGTAAATCGCTTTATTTTACGTAATTCATGCTGCTGAATCTACTGAAATGTTTATCTGATTGTGAAAGATAGCGGAGTCAGGGGATATGGGGAGAAGGCAGGAACGGGGTACTGATTGGGGATGATCAGGCATGATCACATTGAATTGCGGCGCTGGCTCGAAGGGCCGAATGGCCTACTCCTGCACCTATTGTCTATTGAAACCTTATACTGCATGAATACAACGGTGACATCTAGCAACAGGAAGCTAGTGTGGATCTGAGTTTCCCCACTACTAATTATATGGTTTTAACAGGTTCAGTCGGAAACATTCTTACACTGGAAGGTTGTGAAATGAGGCAATTAATTCATCTGATATTACCTAGGGTCCCCAGTGATGGAGTCAGCACCTTCAGAATCACACCTTTGGTTAAGAAAACGATTGATATTTAAAAATAAAACATTGTATTCACAGAGACATGGATGAAAGATATTCTTCCTCAGAATATCTTTCATCTCTGAACCTCTTACCCCTTCCCGTAAACTGATGCGCACTAGTTATTGATACCTCAGCTAAGGGGAAACGTTTCTTACTATCTACTCTATAATTTTGCATGTCTCACTCAGGTTCCACGCACCCCCATCGCCAGACTTCTTCACTCCACGGACAACAAATCCAGCTTATCCAGTCTCACCTTGTGAAAGATTTGCACCACCCCAAGCAATAGGCTGGTGAATTTCCTCACCTTCTTCGTGCAGCCACTTGAACTGCACACAATGCTCCAGCTATGGCATAATAATATTTTATAAAGTTGTATAACTTCCCTGCTCCTACAATCTACCACCACCCCCAGTATGAAGGTAAGTATCCTCCACCCTATCTATCTGGGCTGCTAATTTCATGGATCCTTGCCCAAGTATACTGAGGTCCTTGTTTTCAATACTGCCCAAGACATCACCATCGTGTATGTCATGGGCTTATTAGACCTCACAAAGTGCATTACCTCACACATATCAGGATTAAATTCTATTTCACCAACAAATCGTTATCTCCCTGGAACTTACCATCCTATCATCAATTACACCAGTTTTCGTGCTTCCGTGGACTTACCTCCTGCATTCATCTCCAAATCGTTCGTGTGAACAGCCTCTCACCTTCCTCAGAGTTCTTCTTGACCATTTACTAACTATCCATCCTTACAACTGCTCCAGAACAAGACATGAGTGAACAAAACCCACAGACTCTTCTGCACAAGTTGGGCTGCAATACATGTTGTCCTCACTTTATCCATTGTTCTGGACCTCTCCGCAGTCGAATATTCTATAGCCTCAAGTCGGCACACTATCTCTTTGACCTTTAATTTCTCTTACTAATGAGAGTATTCTCCTGAAATGTAAAATGTACTCTGACTCAGTGGTGGCTAGACCTCAAATACATCTTCTCATTTCATAAGACATGATGGAAGAATATACAGAGGCAATATCCATGGTCAGCATAGATGAGTTGGGCCAAAGGGCTCGTTTCTGTGCTGTGCAACTGTGCTGTTCGTGAGTAGCACATCTGGTAGAGCCGCTGCCTTGCAGTGCCAGAGACTCAGGCTCAATCCTGACCTCGGGTGCTGTCTGTGTGGAGTTTGGATGTTCTCCCTGTGACCACGTGAGTTTCCTCTGGGTTCCTTCCATATCCCAAAGACATACAGGTTTGTAGGTTAATTGGCCCTCTGTGTATTGCCCCGTTTGTAAGGAGTAGATGAGAAATGGGATAACATATTAACAAGCATGGGATTTCTCCGCAGATCTTGAAATTCTGTTAAAAAACGGTCTAAATCTCCACTATAAATGGCTTTCCGCGAGACAGTGAGCTGCTGCGCTGATGGTTGAGTGCGTGGAAATCCGAGTCGATTTTAGCTGAAAGCGTGTACGCGAGTGCGGGCCGACCGTCTTTGCATGCACATCTCTGCGACTATCGCTCAGCTCCGGACATGAAGAATAGCGGTTTTCCTGTCCCCAAGGCCTACCCCAAGGTTGGTGTCATTTTAAGGTATGATTATCACAAATTTTCTGTGTAAATTAAGAAGTGACAAACAAGTAAAATGTGTTATTTAAAGGGACAAAAAAAATTACAGTATAAATTAAGGGTAAACAGGCAAGAAAACGGTGTAATTTCAAGGTACAATTATCAAAAAATCTCTGCATAAAGGGGGCGCTGCCCCCCTTTACCCTCGCCAGGGACAATACCCCCTGGACCCCCATCTCTCTTCCTCTTTTTTCAGTTTCCTGTCTCATGCCTGCATATAACTGGTGAATAATTGAGCAATAGTTGACGTACAATCGGTGGGCCGAAGAGCCTGTTTCCGTGCTGTATCTATAAACTAAACTCTGTGACTAATAACATCCTACCGACATACATTTCTGAGTGACATCTTCAAGTTGGATATGTGCTCCAGCTGGACACTGTACTGATTAAAACTGTGCTGACAATTTCTGCTTGTAAAGTCATACATAAAACATGTCCAAGAGCCTTGTTACGCCTCAGCACCAGAATAGGAGGCCATGAGCTGAACAGATGTTACCAGCAAATGAAAGTCTGAATAAACTGCAATAATGTAGTTACTACTGCTTCATGTTGTGGCTCAGATAAGAAGTGCAGGAAGGCAGCCAAGGGAAGCCACAGGAGCAGTACGGTATTCACAATCCCAAGCATCTAATCCTCACAGCTTCCTAGCAACCAACTATGTGAATAAGGCAGATCTGCTCCCCTCCCCTCAACAAACCCCAATCACAGCCACTAGAGCTACCTACCAGCACCTCGCCACTCTGTCTCCTTCAACCATGCTTCCTCCCCCTCCCCACTATCTCCCCTCCAATGACCCTAACTCCTCTGCTAATATAGTTCTCAATGCTGAGAACTATATTCTGCACTCTGTATCTTCCCCTTTGCTCTACCTATTATATTTGCGTTTGAGCGTTTGATTGTATTTATGCACAGTATTATCTGATCTGATTGGACAGCATAAACAAAGCTTTTCACTGTACTTCAGTACACGTAACAATAACAAACCTAAACCTCCTCTCTGCCTCCAAAGGCATTGCCAAATTAAGGACCTCAGAGATGCTGCCTGGCCTACTGAGTTACTCCAGCATTTTGTTTTTTTATATTTATTATCATCACAATCAAAAAAATTGTGCATTTTCCAGGCAAAACAGACCATCCATGAGTACATCAATTAAGTGCAGAATATAGTGTGACTGTTGCAGACAAATTGCAGATTAAAATGTGTAACTTGAATAACGAGGTAGATTGGGATCCATCCTTAGTTTATGAGGGGGCAGTTCAGTAGTCTGAGAACAACGGAGAATCCTGATCCTGAATCTGGTAGTAAAAGGAAGTGTTGGAGTAACTCGACGCGTCAGAACAGTTCTGGTGGTTCTCCAAGATCATGGACGAGGATCATGGATCACGAATCCAGGACGGATTGAAATTGGAGGTCACGTCGGTGCTCAGGAGTCTGTCAGTCGCTGGCTTCGAAGTGGATCCATGCTAGTTGGGTAACCAACCTAACACCTCATCCAATAAGAATGGCAGCAGCAAATGGAGTGTGAGGACAGGGTATCTGCAATATCCTGTGAGTGAGCGTGAAGAACATCAGTGAGGGAACTCCCTTCTCACGGGACCTGTTCGTCAGGAAGGTCTTGATGGAGACTTGCAAATTTGTGGACAAAAGGCTGGCGGGACAGGATCGAGGGTTTGGTTTAGCCCAGGGGTCAGCAGCCTTTTTTGCATAGGGGCCAGGACCCTCTGGGACTAGCTGCAGTTCCCAGGTCGCCTGCGAGCCCCGGGTCTAGCTGCAGTTCCGCTGTCCGATCCCGGCGGCCGCTCGCAGCCACCCGAGCTACTGAGTGAGTTTTTAAATGTGAATATCTCATAACGACAGATTTGTGGGTAAGATTGCATCAATCCACTCAATTTTAAATAATTCTACATCAAAATTCTTAAACAAGGATAACACTTACTTCTGTCATTCATGGTAAGATTTACATCATTTACATCGTTTTATGTGTGAGATATACATGGTTGCAGTGTTTCGCATATCAGCTAACCAGTGAAAGTGATATAAAATCCAATGTATTTCAAACAATGAATGCCCCACCCCTGCTTACCCCAAAGGACAAAATGTCTAACGTATATACAATAATACATAAATCGTCATTTGCATTATTTTGTGAGGCTAACAAATCACAATTTCACACTATGTATATAAACAAGGATGGCGTTCCCTCGATATTAGGCCACTCCTTGGGTCATCCCCCTCGGCTCTTGAGGGACAGGGACGGGAATCTGCCCACGGGGTTTCCCGGTTTCTGTTCGCTGAAGCTCCTGACTTTGTGATCGAAGAGCCTGATATCTCGTTCCAGCAGGCAGAGGCACAGTTTGTTCTGTGGGGGGTGAATGAAACTAAGTACTATTACGTTGTCTGTGGTCCTTGGGGCGCAACACTGCTGTGCGATATCTCCACTGGATCCATCGTCCCCGCCTCCTGGAGGTTCGCCTACACCACACTACGGCATATCATCCGCCTGGTGGAGCGGTTTCACCGCCAACTCAAGGCTGCCCTGAAGGCACAGCTCACTGATCCGGACTGGGTAGACGCCCTGCCGTGGGTTTTGCTGGGGATCTGTACCGCACCCAAAGAGGACCTGGCCTCCTCCTCCACCGGTTGGTGTATGGGGCCCTGTTGACGGTGCCCGGGGAGTGCATTCCGCCGGCACGGGGTCAGGTGGAGCAGTCTTCGGACGCCCCGCAACGTCTTCGGCAGGCGTTGGGCAAGCTGTCGCCGGTGCCCATGTCTCTTCATGGGTCCTTCCGTCCGCACATTCCCTCTGCTCTGGAGAACTGCCAGTTCGTCTTCCTGCATAGAGATGCTCACCGGATACCCCTCAAGCGGCCGCACGAAGGTCCCTTCCGGGTCCTTGAACATGGCTCGTCCACTTTCGTCCTGGACATGGGGGGTCGGCGTGAGAATTTTGGTTGCGTGGCTGAAGCCGGCGCATGTTTACATTGATCAGCCGGTGCCGGTCGCGCGGCCCCGCCTGCGAGGGCGCCCTCAGTTTAGGGTACCTCCTCCAGTGGCTACTCCATCCCCTGCACCTGTTGGTCGGTTGCCTGCGCCAGGCATGGTGTACACCCAGTCTGGTGTGCCCTCCTGTCCGTTTCGTGCCTCCGGTTCTTGGTGGGGGGGGGATCCTGTGGCGGTCACTGGATATTAGGCCACTCCTTGGGTCATCCCCCTCGGCTCTTGAAGGACAGGGACGGGAGGATGACCACGGGTTTCCCGGTTTCTGTTCATGTTAACATCATCAAATTCTGTCCGAAACACTTTCTCACACACTTCACAGAAAGCTAGAAAATATTCAGAAGGCACCATCAAGGAGCCGGTCAGACGCTCATGTGCCATATGCTTTATGATGGCTGAATATGAGTGCAGGAATAACTAAAGTGGCATCAGGTTGATGTAGAAGTTCTCTGCATGTGTGGTATTTTGAGGACAGTTCATTTAAAGTGATGATTCTGCGACAGACCTACGATGTAAGCCATTCCAATTTAGCCTGTTCTTGGTCTGCTTGTTGGAAAAACTGCTCAAGTTGGAAGTGTTCAGAACAAAAAAGGCAGTTCTTTGACAAGTACTCCGTAGTTCGGTGTAGCAGATCTTGTCGACGAGTATTCTGGACCCACTGTCGACATCTGAAATTACAGTAAAATATCATATAGAATTAACGTAAGAACAAATTTGATTATAACTACATACCTGCAGAATGAATGATATGTCACTTAAATACAATTGTTTTCAGGGGTGAGGAGAGACATGTATATTGAAGATGCATTTTTCCTCTAATAGGTCAATTTATCTTAAATGTAGAAGAGCTTACACTAGCATGCATGCCTTACAACAAGAACAAAAGCAAAAATGTACAGCAGTGTAAAAATTGATACCTTTATTATTGTTTAAGAAGGAACTGCAGATGCTGGAAAATCGAAGATAGACAAAAATGCTGGGGAATTTCTCCAGCATTTTTGTCTACCTTTATTATTGTGGTAAGTCTACTCTAGATCTATAAAAGAAGACTTTCTGATAACTTGCTCATGTACCAAAAAATGATGTCTTATATAATATAATACATTGTTGGGATCATAAGAATAGAATTGTATATGTTACAGTCATCATACATTGGGAAGGAAATTAAGGCTTTAACGTGTGCTCCTCGTGGCATGTCGTTGTTCCCTATAACACAATTTATAATGTATTTTAAACACCATTGATCCGTGTAGATTGTGTATATTTAACACCATTTATCCTGTCTTTTAAACACCATTTCAAACCGGCTTAAACACAAGCCAATTCGGGACCTTCGCGGCTTGGAGGTCCCGAATCAGCCGCTTCCTACCAGAGACCGGGGGTTCACGATTTGATAGGCCGCGGGCCAGAGCTCTTCTCCGGCGAGGAATCTTAGACTCCACGAGGGAAAGTCCACGCTACGCCCGTGGCTAGAAGCTTCAGGATGTTATAGTCCGCGGGTCAGCGATCGGAGCACATCATCTGGCGACCCCCGGCTCCGCGATCTGAGCTATAGGAAGAAATCGGGCAGGCTACACGACAGAAAGTAATAATTTTTTTCTTACCCCACTAGTCTTTAGTTGGGAACCTGAAGAAAGACAGGTCAGGTCGTTTACATTGGTGATACGAGCACTTTCTAGCAGAACAGCACGCTACGCTTGTAGATGTGGATGCCATTACTGAAGCCGATTTAAAAAAACCTTCATATAATTGATTCTCAAAATGGCGCAAAAAATTACCCATGACCAACTATGGCTTTTTTGCCTAGTGGTCTATCTTGCTCCTCTAGTATCTTTGGTATAATATGGATAAATGTGAAGTTATTCACTTTAGTGGCAAGAACAAGGCAGATGGTGTCAGATTAGGAAAATGGGAGGTGCAACGAGACCTGGGTGTCATTGTACATCAGTCACTGAAAGTAAGCATGCGGGTACAGCAGGCAGTGAAGAAAGCAAATGGCATGTGGACCTTCATAGCGAGAGGATTTGAGTATAGGAACAAGGAGGTCCTACTGCAGTCCTCGCTGGTGCCGGATCAGGTAATCTGCCCAACCGAGTCCTTCACTGTTTTCCATGCCGACAGAGCGGAAGAATCTGGGAAATCCAAGTGTGGAGGAGTCTGCTTCATGACCAATAATAACTGGTGCAACCCTGGAAATATTAAGACGCTTTCTCGTTCCTGCTCGCCGGACCTGGATCAATCTGACGATCTCATGCCGACCATTCTACCTTCCCCGTGAGTTCAGCTCAGTGATCATCACAACCGTCTACATTGCGCCGCATGCGGACACCGACGTGGCACTATTAGCCCTACACGATGTGCTATGTCGACACCAAAACAAGAACCCGGATGCAGCTATGGTGGAAGCTGGAGATTTTAATAAATCAAATCTCAAAAAGGTCATGCCTAACTTCTGCCAACACATCACATGTGCCACCAGGGGGGAAAGAACTTTGGACCACTGCTATACGCCGTTCAGGAAAGGATACAAGGCCGTTTCACTCCCTCATTTTGGAAAATCTGACCAGGCTGCCATTTTCCTGCTGCCGGAGTATAAACAACGGAGAGAACGGGAAGCGGCAGAGAGGGACGTAAAGCGGTGGTCCGACCAGTCAGAGGCCATGCTACAGGATGCATTGAACGATGTCGACTGGAATATGTTCCAAGCAAGTTCCAGTGACGTCAGCGAGTTCGCGGAAGCGGTCACAGACTTCATTGCAACAATAGCCGATAACATCGTCCCCACGGTAAGGGTTAGCATCTTTCCTAATCAAAAACCCTGGGTGTACAGGTCCATTCGCGTTGCCTTGAATGCTCGCACTGCTGCTTACAACTCTGGCCTGGCATCCGGAAATATGGACGACTACAAGGTAGAGTCCTACCGACTGCGCAGGGCGGTGACGGATGCAAATAGTAGGTACAGGGACAGGATGGAGTCGCAGATGGAGCAGCAGGACACCAGACAGGGGCAGGGGCTACGGACTATAACTAACTACCAGAGCAGTCCCCCCTCAATCGGAAGTGCTGGCACCTCCCTAGCTGATTACCTGAACTCTTTCTACGCACGATTCGAGACGGGCAACATCACCCCTAGCTCGCCGGCTAACGACAACACCGCCAGCGTGCTGGCTAGTGAGGCTGGAGGGAGGTCCTCCACTGGGGATGTGCGCACATTCTCGTTGTCTGAGCACAACGTGAGGAGGGCTCTGACACGAGTGAACACGAGGAAAGCTGTAGGCCCAGATGGTATATCTGGGCGAGTACTTAAGTCTTGTGCTACGCACCTAGCTCCGGTGCTCACTACAATATTCAACCTCTCCCTGGCCAAGTCCGTGGTCCCTACCTGCTTCAAAAGATCCACCATTGTACCTGTACCAAAGAATGCCTCTCCAGCTTGTTTGAATGACTACCGACCGGTGGCCATCACCTCGGTAGTCATGAAATGCTTCAAGAGGCTGGTCAAGAACCACATCTGCGCCTTCCTCCCTCGTAACATGGACCCGCTACAGTTTGGATACCGTCAGAACAGATCCATGGACGATGCGGTCTCCCAGGTTCTGCACACAGCTCTCTATCACCTTGACAGCCAGAAGGGGGGCTATGTGAGGATGCTGTTCATTGACTTCAGTCCAGCCTTCAACACGATAGTCCCCACCAGACTTGCTGAGAAGCTGCTGGAATTGGAGCTCAACACCCACCTGTGTGCCTGGGTCCTGGACTTTCTCACCGCCAGGCCCCAGGTAGTCAAGATGGGAGGAAATACACCCTTTCCCTGAACACAGGATCCCCTCAGGGTTGCTTTCTCAGCCCCCTACTGTACTCCCTTGTACACACATGACTGTGTGGCCAGGTTCAGCTCCAACTCTATAATCAAGTTTGCTGATGACACTGTGGTGGTGGGCCTGATCTCTGATAACAATGAGAAGGCCTACCGGGAGGAGGTGACTGATCTGGCACTCTGGTGTCAGGACAACAGCCTCCTCTTGAATGTCATAAAAACCAAGGAGCAGATTGTGGACTTTAGAAGGGCACAACATCCGAGGACGTATACGCCACTGTAGATAAATGGGGCTACTGTGGACAGGGTGAGCTGCTTTAAATACCTGGGAGTCCACATCAGGATCTGACATGGACATCACACACTGCCGCACTGGTGAGTAAGGCAAGGCCTTTACCACCTCAGGCAGCTGAGGAAATTCAGAATCTCTCTGAGGATCCTTCAGTGCTTCTACTCAGGGGCTGTAGAAAGCATCTTGTCCGGCAACATCACAATCTGGTTTGAGAACTCCTGTGCCCACGACTAGAAGGCTCTGCAGACAGTAGTGCGTTCGACCAAACGCACTATGGGACCTATACTCCAGGAGGTGCAGATCCAGAGCCAGCAACATAATGAGGGACCTCTACTACCCCAGCAGCGTACTGTTCCAGCTGCTACGGTGAAGCAAACGCCTCCGCTGTCATGCTGTGAAAACAGAGAGGGTGAGACGTAGTTTCTTCCCACAGGCCATTAGGACTGTAAACTCTTATCTCACCAGGGACTAATTTACTGTACCAATTTACTGTTGTGTTGTGTCTTTTTAAAATTGCTGGGTGTTTTTCTAAAATGTAAATACTGATTCTGTTCTATTCTGTTCTGTAGTTTTTTGCACAATCTGCAGGCATTGCCACTTTCATTTCACTGCACATCTTGTATGTGTATGTGACCAGGGGCGGAAATCCTGGGGGGGGCCAGGTGGGACACGTCCCCCCTCTGTTTTGAGAGGTGGGGGACGTCCCCCCCCATTTTTTGTAATCCCGGATTTTAAAACCCGGTGAAATCTCTGCTTTCCGCGAGACAGTGGGGGTGAGACTGCTGATCGAGGGCGCCGATTGGACGAGAGAGACGTCAGTCAGCAGGCAATAGGGGCGGGACATGATGATTCAGCGCGGTGATTGGAGGAGGGAGACGTGGCACAGACCTGCGCCTCATCCGCAGCCAGGATAAATCCAGGCCGGCTTACCCGAGTGCCCCCCCCCTTTCCCCCCCATCCCCCTATGCCATGGGGTGGCCAGAGACGTCGGGAGTCAGACGGGAGTTGTACCTCCAGGCCCACAGCCAGCGCAGAGAAGCAGCGCTAAACCCAGCTCAACTCTGCCTGTCCCGCCAGGTTAACCTACAGCCCTCCCTGGACTTGTAGGTATGTTGCAACGCCTACCTGAAGGTCACTGAAAATCTGTCCCAGCCCGTGTGCGCGATTTTGGCGCCGTTTAGAGGGGGGCGGGTTTAAAACGCGATTTTCCCTAGGCTGTTCAAACCGAGCTTGCTCAGCCTAGTTAATTATTAACGAAAAATCGCTGGAAGATTCCGTGGCTTGAGCTATTATTAGTTTTAAGGGCTTTATTTACTTGTTATAGTAGGTTAAAAATTAACCTCTAAACCCCCGACAGCCGACAACGGGCTGGATCTCATACAGGGGACAACAGAAGGTAGCCTGTTTATTTTTACATTAAAAAGGGCTTCTTAAGATCCCTTTATACAAAGTTTAATGTTGCGAGTAGCTATTTTGGGCCCATTATATCCCGCATTTTTTTTTCTGGGCATTTGGGGGCACAAATCTACCGCAATGTGAACGTTCTAAACCAGCGCAGCCACTTGCAAGCTGATTTAAATGCCATTAATTTACAGCAATTGAACACTAAATTCCTTCCATTTGGCCTATAAATTAATGTAAATGAGATTTAAAAATCATGTTTTATTGTGAATTCTTTGTGAATATTATTTGGACACTTAGGCTATTTAAAAATGTTAATCATTTCTTAAGAAATGGATAGATGTTTAGATCTGGTAATTGAGTTTTGTAATTAGCTACAATTGGGTAACTAACTAATTATATGCTTTAATTTCAGGTCATCCAAGTAAGATTATTTTATATTTGTTTCAGAATGCTTCAATCTATAATAACTGAAAATTTCATTCAGTTCTCTTAATTTTTAAGAATGTTATGGGCTTTTGACTGTCCTCGATCACAGCTTTTTTGTTATGTCCATAGAAAATCAATAGGGAACAAGATGCTAATTTCCGAGTATGAAAATGGCCATAATTTTTTAAATACTTGATATGAAAGTGAATTAGGTGTCAAATTAAACTTCTTTTTATGCTTTATCTGATGGGATAAATTGCAGACTTGATTTTTAAAATCTCAAAATTTTGTAACATTGCTAGGACTTGCGGGAAATATGGCCCAGGTTTACAGCCAGCGCGGAAAAGCAGCGCTGGTGTCCCATCAGTGCAGACAGGGCTGCAGGTTAACCCGGCGAGACAGGCAGAGTTGAGCTGCATTTAGCGCTGGATTGAGCCTCCGAAGCCTCGCTTGTGTTTGTGAGTGGGCGCATGCGCGAGCAGCCGCCAAGAAATTGTGTGCCCCCTGTCCCCTCCATATTTTGATAGCGATTTCCATGCCTGTATGTGACAAATAAACGTGACTTGACTTGAGTTGTACAGGGCCCTGGTGAGACCACAGCTGAAGCATTGTGTGCAGTTTTGGTCTCCTAATTTGAGGAAGGACATTATTGCTATTGAGGGAGTGCAGCGTAGGTTCACCAGGTTAATTCCCAGGATGGCGGGATTGACAGATGATGAAAGAATGGATCGACTGGGCACTGGAATTTAGAATTTACTCTTGTCTATAACATTGTCTATCTAAATGTTATAGTCCCTGCCTCAACTTTCTCCTCTGGAAGCTCGTTCCATATACCCACCATCCTCTGTATAGAAAAAGTTAAACCTATATCCTCTGGTTTTTGATTGCCGTCCACTCACAACGCGACTCACATGCGCCGCCGGCCGCCCTTCCTGACGCTTCTAGCACATTCTGACGATTCTAGCACATTCTGCAGCCCGCCTCTGACAACTGCTGACTCACGATTGGCTCCCCCTCCATCCAATGCCATGGTAACCGCCCCCTCATTGGCTGGAAGTCCACGTGTTCCCCTCCAGTCCCGTCACTTGATTGGCTGTCGGGTCACGCGGTTTCCCCTCCTGCTCCTCCCATTGGCATGATAGCCGTCTCCTGATTGGCTGTGGTTGAGCACGTGGTGACCCTCCTCCCCGGCCCTCCCCCCACGCTGCCGGCTCGCTCCCGCTTCCTCATCGCCGCTCTGCCAATCAGCGGCCTCCACGAGGGAAGCGGCGCGCGCTCCGAGCCAAGTGGGCGGGAACCATTCTGAGTGACGGCCGCTCCAGCCAACCAGAGGCGTGCGAGCGCCAGCAGCCGGCCGCCCCGGCCAATCGGAATGAGCCGGCGTGAGGGTGGGGGGGTTGGGCTACAGGTGGCGGCGGCTTCCCAGGGTCACGTGAGTGGAGCAGCGGCGAGCACCCAGGAGCGGACGGTGAGTGGAGACGCCCGGTGGGGTCTTACCCTAAGGGGGTTAATGGTCAGGTCCCCCCGCCCCAGCGTGTTCCCCAGTCATGGGCCGCGCTCTGGGCAGCGCGATTGCACCATGCGGCCTGGGCTGCCTGGTCTGTCCGTGACCGTGAGGCAGGTCGGCGCAGTGCAGGCTTGTCACGATCCCACTTGTACAGCAGGCCTCTTGCTTATGAAGGCTTGGTGCCTGTACTATAAGTCTGAGCATGTGGTTTACTTAGGCCAAAACCAGGCTTCAATCCTCACCTTCCACGGTCGACTTTCATTGCAGCAGTTGTCTTTTGGTGGGGGTGTGTCTATGTATGAAATATTGTGGTCTATTACGAAAATTATTTGTTGCAACATGTCTGGGATGGGTTGTAATTATCTTTTAAATTACTATCTGTTATCTTTGCAAAATGTGACGAATAACTGTGCGAGAAGCCACGAAGCTCCTATTGTAACTCGACCAGAATTTCTGTAGAACATGGATTGGCAATGTTTCAGATCAGGGCCCTCTTCTGAGATGAAGATGCTGGAACTTGGAGCAAAAAAATAACTGGTGGAGGAACTGAGAGGGCCTGGCAGCATCTGGAGGGACAAACTGTAGAACCTGGTTTATACCTCAGATAGACACAAGATGCTGGAGTAACATAGAAAATAGGTGCAGGAGTAGGCCATTCGGCCCTTCGAGCCTGCACCGCCATTCAATATGATCATGGCTGATCATCCAACTCGGTATCCTGTACCTGCCTTCTCTCCATACCCCCTGATCCCTTTAGCCACATCTAACTCCCTCTTAAATATAGCCATTGAACTGGCCTCAACTACCTTCTGTGGCAGAGAATTCCAGAGATTCACCTCTCTGTGTGAAAAATGTTTTCCTCATCTCGGTCCTAAAAGATTTCCCCCTTATTCTTAAACTGTGACCCCTTGTTCTGGACTTCCCCAACATCGGGAACAATCTTCCTGCATCTAGCCTGTCCAACCCCTTAACTCTGGGTCAGGCAGCATCTCTGGAGAAAGGGAATAGGTGATGTTTTGGGTCAGAACCCTTCAGACTGAGGACCGGTTTTCAGTCTGTAGAGGGTTCCAACCCGAAACGTCACCTATTTTAACCAGCGATGTTGCTTGACCTACTGATTTACTTCAGCATTTTGTGACCATCTGAGGTATATAACATTGTGAATGAATTCAATTCTGATGTTAGAAATACTTTGTGGCAGTATTATCAAATGTTTCTGTTCACAGATAATCCCTTCCGATTCAATTAACTTGACTCTGTCCTCAGATTTGCATCGCAAGTACAAAGTTTGGTGTTTCCTGGTCCTAAAGGGCAGGTTGTGAGAAGTTAATACTTTCCACGATGTGTGCCTCCAGTCCCACTGGGATTTCTATGCTCTGGCCTTGTCATCAGACCTAAACCTAATTACTTCACCTTAGCCATGTCTTCACATGCCCAAAAGTCCCAGTGTTGGAGTATCTCAGCGGGTCAGGCAGCATCTCTGGAGAACACGGATAAATTATGTTTTGTGCAGGACCCTTCTTCACAATGATTGTAGGGGGGGGGGGGGGTGAAAGCTGATATAGTGGGGGGGAGTACGACAGGACAAAGCGTGGCAAGTGATAGGTGAATACAAGTGTGGGGCTGATTGGCAGATGGTATAAAGACCAGAAATGAAAAGGAGACAAGGTTGTGAGGTATGGTGAGAAGAGGCATGAATTGTGAAACCAGAGGAATGGATGTGGGGACATGAGGAAATGGAGTTAAAATTTAAAAATTCAGTGTTCTTACTGTTGGGTTCTCTAGTTGGTGATAGGCAACTGAACCATCCTTTATCCAACTAGATAATAATAATAATAATAATAATAATACATTTTATTTATTGGGCGCCTTTCAGACATCTCAAGGACACCTTACATAGGTTAACTGGAAATATAAACATATAATCAGAATAAAATAAATAATAAAGACATCACAGAAACACAAATTAAAAACAGAATTCAGTCCAAAAATCAAAAACACTATGTGAAGAGAGAGCAGCGGCAGCTAAAGCGCGCCAGCGTCCACTCTCCCTTCACGGCAGCCATCTTGGACAAAGACTAACAGGATTACTTACAGACAAAAAATCATCCCCCCACAATGGATACCACTGTGGGGGAAGGCACAATGTCCAGTCCCTAGCCCAAGTTCACCCCAAAGTCAGGCCTATTGAGGCCACCGCAATTGCCTCTACGGAGGCCCGATGTTCCTGGCCGTTCTCACTGGGTGGTCTTGCCCCGGCGTCGGGAGAGTTCTCTCAGCGGCTGGGCCACCTGGAACGGCCGCTCTCTAGCTGGAGACCGCGGCTTCCGAAGCCGACAAGGCTGCGCCGATTTGGAGCTCCCAGGCTCCCGATGTTGAAATCGGCTCCGCTCCGCAGCCCGGAGGTGTTGAACACGGCGGTCTCAGCTCACCAGAGCTCCAGCACGGCGACCCAGGCAAGGCATCGCCCGCTCCGCTCCGCAATAGCGCTCCAGCGCTGTGCCGCCACCGAGGCCGAGGTGCTGGGCGGTCCCCGCCAGGAAACGGCGCTCCAAGCCCGCAGGTAGGCCACGAGGACGGGTCGATGAGCAGCCCGGAGAAAAAGCTGCCTCACCGACCAGGTAGGGACCTAGAAGTAAAATTAACCCCTACCCCCCACATTAAAAAGTCCATACCCCCTACGGACAAAAAACAGGACTCACTAAAAACTTTTTTAAAAAAGCGAATTAAAACGGACGGCTGCTGGCTAGCAGCCGTTCCCCAAGATGGCTCCTCCTCCTAGAGAGTGGTCCTGACCTACCAGCGGAAGCAGTATGCCTGCAGTTCCTTAGCTCAATGGTTTCTCCTCTCAATTTCCCTGTCTCTTTCTTCCTTTCTAAAACCCTCTTCTTTGACCGTGCGTTTGGTCATATTTCCCAAATAACTTGTTTTGCTAAAGCACGTTTTGTCACATGAGGCAAATTTCTGAAGGGTCTACTTAATGTTGCTTTCTTTTATTGTTAAATGGTACATGGTCTTAAACCCAATATTGGCTAGATGTTCATGAATCAAATGTGATATTTAATAGTAACTAAATTTTCTTATTTTCTGATTTCTTTATCACTGTCCCACTGAGTCAGACAGAACAAAAAGTGCTTTCAAAGAAACGATTATGCTGAACTTCCTATTTGGAGGAATTGGGTTTGGAAAGCGTCGCTTCATGGAGCAGCGGGAGTGGTTCCTTTCCAAAAGCCTAATCAAATTGTTGGCACTGGGATAATGGAACCAATGGGGTGACCCATGGAGCAAGTCGGAGGACTTAGACGAGCGACATTTTGGGTTTCAAGAAAGGTCCCGATCTGATATGTTACCTATCCATGTTCTTCAGAGATGCTGCCTGACCCACTGAGTTACTCCAGCACTTTGTGTTCTATGCAACATTGCAGCATCTGCAGTTCCTTGTAGTTTGCGGGGCAAGCCCAGTGGGACTGATGCTATCTTGTGGGTGTTGTCTCTGAGACACAAGCCAGGACAACAATTGAAGTACGGCAACTGGATTAGTTTAGTTTATTGTCACGTGTACCAAGGTATAGCGAAAAACATTTTGTTGCGTGCTATCCAGTCAGCAGGACTATACATGATTACAATCAAGCAGTCCAAAGTGTACAGGCACAGGATAAAGGGAATAACCGTATAAGGTGAAGTCCAATTAAACATAGTCTGAGAGTCTCCAATGAGGTAGATGGGAGGTCAGGGCCGATCTCTAGTAGGTGAGAGGACGGTTCAGTTGCCTGATAACAGCTTGGATGAAACTCTCTGAATTTGGAGATGTGCGTTATTGCACTTTTGTGCCTCTTGCCTGATGGGAGAGGGGAGAAGAGGAGGTGACTGGGGTATGATTGGTCCTTGGTTATGCTAGTGGCCTTGCCGAGGCAGCATGATGTGTTGATGGAGTCAATGGAAGGGAGGTTGGTATGCGTGATGGTCTGGGCTGCGTCAACAACTCTGCGATTTCCTGTGGTCTAGGATGGAGCTAGACCACAGTTGGGCTGTGTGTAATTTTGGAGAACAGAGGAGAGATTTTCAGGCTGTTTCTTGACCAGAGCAGATGTAGTTGCTGGAAACATGCCTCATTTCTCTTGTTGCAGAAAAGAAATGGCTGAGACTTCAACCAGAATAAGTGTTCAATTATATGAATGTGGAGAAACTCGCTTTACTGGTAGATGTGTTGCAGACTAAGTATTGTAGGTACACTTGGCAATAATAAACCTAAACCTAGTAACTTTAGGTTAACCCTAGTAACTTTAGGTTAACTAGGTGACTGGGTTAACATATAGACAATAGAAAATAGGTGCAGGGGTAGACCATTCGGCCCTTCGAGCCAGCACCGCCATTCAATGTGATCATGGCCGATCATCCCTGATCAGTACCCCGTTCCTGCCTTCTCCCCATATCCCCTGACTCCGTATCCGCTACCCCTATCTAGCCCTCTCTTAGAAACTTAGAAAATAGGTGCAGGAGTAGGCCATTCGGCCGTTCGAGCCTGCACCGCCATTCAATATGATCATGGCTGATCATCCAACTCAGTATCCTGTACCTGCCTTCTCTCCATACCCCCTGATCCCTTTAGCAACAAGGGCCACATCTAGCTCCCTCTTAAATATAGCCAATGAACTGGCCTCAACTACCTTCTGTGGCAGAGAATTCCAGAGATTCACCACCCTCTGTGTGAAAAATGTTTTCCTCATCTCGGTCCTAAAAGATTTCCCCCTTATCCTTAAACTGACCCCTTGTTCTGAACTTCCCCAACATCGGGAACAATCTTCCTGCATCCAGCCTGTCCAACCCCTTAAGAATTTTGTACGTTTCTATAAGATCCCCCATCATATAATGAGTGTATGACAGCACTGGGCCTGTACTCGCTGGAGTTTCGAAGAATGAGGGAGAGTCTCATTGAAACTTAACAAATAGTGAAAGGCCTGGATAGAGTGGATGCTGAGAGGATGTTTCCACTAGTGGGAGAGTCTAGGACCAAAGGGCGTAGTCTCAGAATAAAAGGGAAGACCTTTAGAAAGGAGACAAGGAAGAATTTTTCAGTCGTGTGAATCTATGGAATTCATTGCCACAGAAGGCTGTGGAGGCCAAGTCAATGGGTATTTGTAAGATGAAGATTGACACATACTTGATTACTACGGTGTCAGGTGTTATGGGGAGAAGGCAGGAGAATAGGGTTGAGAGTGAAAGACAGATTAGCCATGATTGAATAGTGTCGTAGACTTGATGTGCTGAATGGTGTAATTCTGGTCCTATAACATATGAGCAATTTAAACGTTACTTTGGAAATTGTCAAGCAGAAAGTCTTTTGCAAAAAAAGTCAAGGGAAAATGTCATTTCTATAAATCCTACTGGGAGTAATCAGATACCATTGTCTCTAAAGAACACATCTGCTACTTTAATGGTGGAAGGCCATGGAAATGGGCAAGCATTCGCTTTTATCGACACTTGTGCAACCATGCTCAATTATACAGTGTAACACACCGCCTTTAGAGTTGCAGTACCACAAATTAACTAATAGCCTTTTTTTAAATCTCACAGAGGACAAAAAGTTTTATTACAAGTCTGACATTCTCTAGCCCCTTTCCCCATTGACCCAATTGTTTTTCCAGCGTAATTTTCTATAACATGAGCTTTCTTGGGAATGCAACTATTGCTTTTGAAGGTTTTGTATCTTCTGTTTGGTAGTGAGAAGAGAAGACCAGGGTGTGAGTGGTCCTTGATTATGTTGGCTGCTTTCCGGAGGAAACGTGAAGTGTAGATGGTCGATGGTGGGGACTCTTCTTTAGACTTGAGATACAACGTGGAAAGAGGCCCACCAAACCAGCCATCATTCAGTACGCTAGCACTATCCTACACACTATGGACATTTTACAATTTTTAACGAAGCCAACCTACAAACCTGTATGTCTTTGGAATGTTGGAGGAAACTGGAGTACACAGAGAAAACCCACGCGGTCAAAGGGAGACAGTACCCGTAGTCAGGATCGAACCCGGGTCTCTGCTGCTGTAAGGCAGCAGCTCTACCACTACGCCACCGTACAGCCCCTTTGATGGTCTGTGTGATTGCCCAGGCTGTATCCATGACTCGCTGCAATTTTTTAACGGTCTTGAGCAGATGTCTTCCCAAACCAATAGGATGCTTGTCATGTTTACAAAGGCACGGGTCCACCATCGAATTCCAGCAGCTAGTGCCTCCTTTAATCCGGACAAAGCTTCTGTGCCCTCTGCCGGATGGTAGTGGGAGAAGAAGGAATGACCGGCGTGGGAGAAGTCTTCGATTGTTTTGGCTGCTTTCCCAAGGCAGTGAAATGGAGTTGGTGGTGGGGAGTCTGGTCTGTGTGATGGACTGGGCCACATTCTCAACTCTGCGATTTCTTGCAGTCTTAGGAAGAACTGTTCCCAGAGCAAGCTGAGATGCAACCCGACAGTATACTTTCTACGGTCAAATTTTGTCTCCTGAGGAAGTAGACATGTTGGTGAGCTGCCTTGGATGTTGCATCAACGTGGTTGGTCCACGACAGATCATTCGTAATGTTTATGCCAAGAAACTGAATTTCCTCATTTTCCTAGTAGTTGGATTTACAATAAAACCTGCATTTGAATTAGGAAAGATTTTTTAATTAGAAATTCTTCTTCGTCAATTCCAGCTGATAAGGATGGTGCAGTGGGGGAGTAGCTGCTTTACAGCGTCAAAAACCTAGGCTCGATACTGACCATGGGTGCTGTTTGTACGTTTTCCCTGTGACCACATGGGTTTTCTTCGGGTTCTCCCATTCCCTCCCACATTCCAAAGATGTACAGGTTTGTAGGTTCATTGGCTTTGGTAAAAATTGTGAACTGTCCCCAGTATGTAGGATAGTGCTGATGTACAGGGATTGCTGGACTCGGTGAGCTAATGGTCCTGTTTCTGTGCTTTATGTCTAAAGTCTCACATGTATTCTGGGAGTGAATGGAGATTTTAATCATCTTTTATTTAAGAAAGACACTTTGTTCCCACAGCTTCAGAACTGCTGTTCTTGCTACACGTCTTTAAATACACGTACAGGCACTCCCAGACTTGAGCAAGGGTTGCTTTCCGTGAACCCTTATCTACGCTGATTTTACAAATCAAAATCATCATCCCCATCCGCTGCCTGAAATAACTCAGATTATATTAACTGTCTCGTTGCGTCGGGGCACTTTCTGTGGTGCATGTCCTTCTGGGTAAGCACCACCGCCATAGCCGGCTTGTTTCGGATGTAAACATAAGTGCTCATCGTATGGAAATTGCAAACTGCCTTAATTGCACTGGGGACTGATTGTTTTCATAAGTGCGAGTTTACTTAAGTCACCCATTGCGCAAGTCGGGGAGTATCTGTACTATTTCTCAATGAAAGGTAATGCTGCATCTTACTTTTGATGGCTTGCAGACAATTGCCTTGTCATCATAGATTGTGCAAGGAAGCCACTTGGCCTATGGTCTTTATGTTGGGTCTGAGAGAATTCTCCATTAGTCCTACTGTAGAGATCTTCGCATCAATAAAAAACCTTCTGATAAAACCTTAGCCTGGATACTTCAGCAGAATAGAAACTGGTGTAAAACAAACTACTTCCTCAGGGCAGAAAAAGTTTAGAGGGAAAAAGGACTAGTGTAGATGGTTGGCATGGATGAGTGGGGCCAAAGGGTCTGTAAGATTCTGACTAATGCAAGCAAATAGGACTAGCTCAGGAGGATGTCATGGTGATATGGAAGAATTCGGCTGAAGAGCCTGTATCTGTGCTGTAAAGCTATGACTCTACTGCCTGTCTCTATATACTCTATATATATTTTCAAGTACATGTTACATTTGGGTCTTTCTAACACAAGTAGTCAGCAATCACAAAACAGGAGTTAAAACTAATTGACTTTAGGAGCCAGAAATAAATGAAGGATTGTTGCTTATTTCAGAGCATGGAGCTGAAGCTGTGGTTGGTGCTGGTGCTGGTGTTTGGTGCAGCTGTGATCCGTGCTGAAGATGAAGACGACTTGGTTGAGGATGAGGACGATGAGAGCCCAGTGGAGAGCGAGTCTGAGCCCAGCACTCCGCCCCCTCCCAAGGTGAGCCCCACCCCTCCCACCCGTGCTGTAAAGGGAACATGAGATCCGTTGGACGAACTAACTCACACCAACCATCAACGCTAGTCCTACCTGCCTGCATTTAATCCATATCCCACTAAACTTTTCCTATCCTTGTACATGTCCAAATGTCTCTTAAATGTTGTGATAGTAGCTGCCACATCTACCTCCTCCGGCAGCTTGTTCCATATATACAAATTTGTGTAAAAAAGAAAGTTGCCCTTCAGGTTCCTATCTTTCCCCCGCCTGACCTAAATTTTCCCTATTCTGGACAAGAGACTCTGTGCATTTACCTTCTCTATCCCTCTTATGATTTTGTACACCTCTATAAGATCACCCCTCATCCTTCTGTGCTCTAAGGAATAAAGTCGTACCCTGCTCAATCTCTTCCTATAACTCATGCCGTTGAGTCCTTGTAAATCTTGTCTGTACCCTTTCCAGCTTTATAACAATTTTCCTATAACATGGTGATCCAAACTGGACTACTCTAAATGTGGCCTCACCAACGTCTTATACAACTGCAACATGACCTCCCAACTTTTATACACAATACTCTGATGAAGGCCAATGTGCAACTGAACCATCTAATCACCAACTAGAGAGCGGTCCTAAGCTATTATCTACCTCATTGGAGACCCTTGGACTATCTATTCACAGACGTTACTGGGATTTATCTTGCACTAAACGTTATTCCCTTTATCTCAGATCTTTGGAAGGCTTGATTGTAATCATGTATAGCCTTACCACAACATAAAAGCTTTTCACTGTACCTCTGCACCCGTGACAATAAACTAAATTAAATAATCAACATCTTGCATCACAAAGAGGCTGATCAACTTCTCTCGCATTCCTGCAAAATAGATAATCTGCCGAGGCTATGGTGCTCTTACCTGTACTTGGTAAACGATAAGTTACTAAAGTGTATTTTTCTAACATTTTACTGTTGCCTTACAGGTCACTTACAAAGCCCCTGTTCCAATTGGACGAGCACATTTTGCGGAATCATTTGATAAAGGCACTCTAGAAGGGTAAGGATCTCAGATACCAGTGGTCGGCGTGGACTAGATGGACTGAAGGGCCTGTTTCCATTCTGTATCCCTAAACTCAGCTAAAACTATAGCAAAGATTTGGATTATTACAAATTAGTTTTTATTCAAAATGAACGAGCTCTATTAAAGATGTGAACCATAGAGGCATATAGTATGGAAACGTGCCCTTCGGCCCAATTTATTCATGCCACGTCATCTATCTTTCAGCTTTTTATCTCACCCCCAACCCAGGGCTCGAAATTAACGGTCGCCGATGGCCGCCTAAAGTCCCGCCGGGCAACCTAAAAGCCATGTCATTTTGCCCGGCTTGGCAAGCACCAGGACACCTACCGTTCAACTCTGAGCGGACCCCCCTCTCTATCACTCTCCGTCTCTACCCGCCATCCGTGTGCGGGCTGCCGGTTCTCCGCTCTCCAGCCGCTCCTCATCCACCGGCATGGCCGGCCGCCTTGCACATGGGCACTGCCCTGGCCAGCACATCCTCGGCTGCTCTGCACATGCGCACTGCCACGGCCTGCACATGCGCTCACTGCACATCCTCCCCCTGCACATGCGCACTGCCACAGCCAGCACATCCTCCCCCTGCACATGCACGCAACCACGGCCAGCACATCATCGGCCGCCCTGCACATGCGCACTGCCATAGCAACTGGTCGGCGCCGGGCACTCTCTCCCTCCCTTTGCATTGTGGGAGTTATGGCCGCTATTGCTGTCCGGCCGCTCGCCTCGCCGCGCCCGCTGAAACCCAACACAGAATCACTCCCTGGAGCTGGAGTCAATCCCTGGAGTAACTCTTGCTTGGTTTCCTGGTCCTCCAAAAATATTTGAAATGGAATTTAAACTGGGGGTGATGGAGGGTGCACTTAAGCAAATAAGGGTTCTTGGGGTAAAAAGAGCTACCTTAAATTTAGTTGTGTCTGGTTGGGTAACAATGGTAGGGTGAAGACTATTCCATGCTTTAATTGTGGGGAAACTCAATGGAGCAGCTAGCATCTCTGGATAGAAGAAGGTAGAGAAAAGTGCTGGAGAAACTCAGTGGGTGTGGCAGCATCTATGGAGCGAAGGAAATGGGCAACGTTTCGGGCTGAAACCCTTCTACAGACTGATGCAGGGTGGGGGGGGGGGGGGGGGGGGGGGAGCGGGAAGAAGAAAGGGAACCAGAGGGCTGAGGGAGAGCTGAGAAGGGGTGGAGACAGCAAGGGCTACCGGAAATTGGAGAAGTCAATGTTCAGGCCACCGGAATCCAGACTGCCCAAGCGGAATATGAGGTGCTGCTCCTCCAGTTTCCGGTGGTGCTCACTCTGGCAATGGAGGATGCCCAGGACACAAAGGTCGGATTCAGAATGGGAGGGGGAGTTGAAGTGCTGAGCCACAGGGAGATCAGGTTGGTTAAAGCGGACCGAGCGGAGGTGTTCGGCGAAACAATCGCTAAGCCTACGCTTGGTCTCACCGATGTAAATCAGCTGACATCTAGAGCAGTGGGTGCAATAGATGAGGTTGGAGGAGATGCAGGTAAACCTCTGTCGCACCTGGAACAACTGCTTAGGTCCTTGAATGGAGTCGAGGGGGGAGGTAAAGCGACACGTGTAGCATCTCTTGCGGTTGCTAGGGAAAGTGCCCGGGGAGGGGGTGGTACGGGTGGGAAGGGAAGAATTGACCAGGGAGTTACGGAGGGAGTGGTCTTTGCGGAAAGCAGACAGGGGTGGTGATGGGAAGATGTAGCGAGTAGTGGGGTCACGTTGGAGGTGGCGAAAATGACGGAGGACTATCTGTTGTATGTGAAGGCTAGTGGGGTGGAAGGTGAGGACTAGGGGGACTCTGCCCTTGTTCCGAGTGGGGGGATGGGGAGAGAGCAGCGTTGCAGGTTATTCATGAGACCCTGGTGAGAGCCTCATCTATGGTAGGGGAGGGGAACCATAGAAGAATTCCCTGAAGAATGAGGACATTTCCGATGCTCTGGTGTGGAACACCTCATCCTGGGAGCAGATGCGGCGTAGACGGAGGAATTGGGAGTAGGGGATGGAATCCTTACAGGAAGCAGGGTGGGAAGAAGTGTAGTCTAGATAGCCATGGGAGTCAGTGGGTTTATAGTGGATGTCAGTCAAAAGTCTATCACCTGCGATGGAGATAGTGAGGTCAAGAAATGGTAGGGAAATGTCGGAAATGGTCCAGATGTATTTGAGTGCTGGATGGAAGTTAGTGGCGAAGCTGATGAAGTTAGTGAGTTGTGTGAGGGTGCAGGAGGTAGCACCAATGCAATCGTCGATGTAGCGGAGGTAGAGGTCAGGGATGGGGCCCTGGTACGTCTCGAACAAGGATTGTTCGACGTACCCTACAAAGAGGCAGGCATAGCTGGGGCCCATGCGTGTGCCCATAGCTACGCCTTGTGTTTGGAGGAAATGGGAGGAGTCAAAAGAAAAGTTATTGAGGATAGACTTTTGACCGACATCCACTATAAACCCATGGCTATCGAGACAACACTTCTTCCCACCCTGCTTCCCAGGTGCTTTCCGAGGGTTCACCCCCCTGATGGATCTTCTGACGTTGGCCTCTGTGACTGAAATCCATCACGACGAATGGGGGCTTGGGAAGGCACATCAGTGTTCTCCCTATCAAAGCGTGCGTAAAACTAATTGAGCTCGTCAGGGAGTGATGCTTCGCTGATAATTGCGCTGCCTCCTGATTTCGCCTTGTAGGAGATGATGGCATTCAAGCCCTGCCACGGTTGCCAAACATCCATCTCATCCTCCAGCCTGGAGCAGAAGTCCCTTTTGGCTGTTTTGATGGCCTTACCAAGGTCGTATCTGGACTTCTTGTAGACCTCTGTATCTCCAGACCTGAATGCCCGGTATCTGGACTTCAGAAGAATGCGGATCTCATGGTTCATCCAAGGTTTCTGGTTAGGAAACACTCGGAAGGTTTTTGTTGGGATGCAGTCCTCTACGCATTTCTTTATGAAGTCTGTAACGACTGTGGCGTATTCATTCAGGTCTGTTGCCGAGTCCCTGAACATTGCCCAGTCTACAGACTCCAAACAGTCCTGGAGTTGTTCCTCTGCCCCCCCCCCCCCCCCCCCAACCAGGTCTGTGCAGTCCTCACCTCTGGGGGTGTGTTCTCCAATTGCTGCCTGTAGGCAGGAAGAAGCAGCACTTCAGTATGGTCGGATTTACCGAAGTGAGGGCGAGGGATACAGCGATAGGCGTCTTTGATGGCCGTGTAGCAGTGGTCGAGTGTGTTTGGTCCTCTGGTGCTGCAGGAGACATGTTGGTGGGAGTTAGGGAGCGATTTCTTGAGGTTGGCTTTGTTGAAGTCCCCGGCTATGGTGGTAAACGCCTTGGTTATTGCGAACCTGCGCTTGGTCTCACCGAGGTTGATCATACGCTGAATAATCCAACCACATTTTTGTTTGGAAGTGGAGAGAAATAATAGAAATTGCATTCATTGCAACGTGTAAAAAGAGTTGAGATACTGTATTATAATTTTGCTGCATGTCATTGTGGTATATATCATGTCTTGATTGAGAACATGTTTAGTTTGTGACTTTATTTGAAGCAGAAATAATATGTGAATGCTTCATTGAGCATAATTCCGACTGGTAACTACGCACTTCGTCTGAGCACATTATCGCACGCATCATGCAAGCTGTCTTAGATGACCACCTAAACTGTCATTTGGCAACCTAAAAAACTGCCTAGGTTGCCTGATTGGCAACAGAGAAAAAAAGTTAAGTGAGAGCCCTGCAACCCCTGCAATCAGTCTGCAGCAGGGTCCTGACCTGAAACATCACCTATCCACGTTCTCCAGAGATGCTGCCTGACCCGCTGAGTTACTCCAGCAGTTTGTGTCCCTTTGTGTATTATCCAGCATTTGCAGTTACATGTTTCTAAATACATTTAAACTTTGTTTTGCATGTAATTTAATAAAAGCATATTATACATACGCACAATCATACTTAAGTACAAGAGTGACATGTTTGTTGTGTAAGAATAGTATATTTCTTCTGCAGCGGTACATGAGTTGCTGTGTTTCCGACACCATCTTAAAATCATAGCCATACAGCATGGAAACGGGGTATTAGGCCCAACTTGTTCATGCCGACCAAGATGCCCCATCTATGCTTGTCTTGCCTTCCTGTGTTTGGCCTATATCCCTCTAAATCTATCCTATCCATGTACCTGTGTCGTTTAAATGCTGTTATCGTACCTGCCTCAGCTACTTCTGGCAGATCATTCCATATACCCACCACCCTCTGATTGTAGGTATGACCTCCCCCCCGCCCCCACTCCCCTTTACATTCTCGTCCCCACCACCACTTTCCTGACCCATAATGTAGACAAAAAATGCACCCATTCCCACTATCCACCCTTCCACCCATCTCCCTCCGGCTTTACATTTCATAACCTCTTCTCTGCTCATCTGACACCCTTTTGTCTCCTTTTCACCTCCGGCCTTTGTCACTTTTTTCACCCATCTGCCAATGACCCTCAAAGTGTCTTTTAAATGTTGGTGGCAATAAATTAATACATCTATACACGCTGTATGACTCTGACTCTATAGTAGGATCTTTTACCACTAATAAAACTGACGTTGAACGGCACTTCCAAAAATTACTTGCGGACATTAGCGCTCCTTTAGTGTTGAATCTGCCGTAGATTTTGTATTTTGATTCCTTCAGTAGAACTTGCTGTCACTTTCCTACAGTGGAAGTTTGGGTTTGTACTAAATTTAACCAACACAGTTTGCAAGCAGTGGGGGGAACTCTTAATCCTGACGACTGATTATAACCGTTGAGTCTTCAATGTTCCAGAAGAATAAAGTTGTCTTGTTTAATTTTGAGATGGTGTTACTTTTGACGCAACTGACCGATATGTTTGCTCTGCAGCTGGGTCCGATCCAAAGCCAAAAAAGAAGACACTGATGAAGATATTGCAAAATATGATGGTGAGATCACTTTCTCTCAACTTTAAACATCTGTACCAAATTTAAAGAAATGCGCTTTGTTCATTTGTTGTGTAGTTGGCAACCAGTTGGTAACAGGGTAGCACAGTGCTGTGAGGTACTGCCTCACAGTGCCAGAGACCTGGATTAGATCCTGACCCGGGTGCTGTACAAATTTTGCACGTTCTCCCTGTGACCGCATGGGTTTTCTTCGGGTGCTTCGGTTTCCTCCCACATCCCGGACGTACAGGTTTGTAGGTTATTTAGTATGGGGTGAGCGCTGATCTGCATGGAATCGGTTGGCCGAAGAGCTGGTTCCACGTCCTATCTCTAAAGTCTGAAGGAGTTTTGAGGTGAGTTTCCACTTGGATTTGCTGTGGATAAGAGATCAGACCCTTGCAAACCCCAAGATTACGATAGATGGGGAAACACAGAACTGAACATAGAGCATACAACAGTACAGAACACGAACAGACTAACGCAAAATGTCCGTGCTAGACATGATGCCATATCTAACTAATCTCCTCTGCCTGTACGTGATCTGTATCCCTTCATCTATATCCATAAGCTTAAATGCCACTATTGTATCTGTCTGCACCCCTGGCAGCACATTCCAGGCGCTCACTACCACCTGTGTTTTAAAAAAATATATACATTTCCCTGCCTATCTCCTTTAAACTTCTCCCCTCTCACCTTCAGCAATTCCCTCTAGTCTTCAACATTTCCACATTGGGGGAAAAAAGTTCCGAAAAAGGCACAGTGCTGGAGTAACTGAGTGAATCAGGCAGCATCTCTGGCAAATATGGATGGGTGAAATTTGTGGCCAGGGCATTTCCTCAGACTCTCCTCAAGTTCATGTCAGAGTGATACAGTGTGGAAACAGACCCTTCAGCCCGACTTTCTCACGCTGACCATCATGCCCCGTGTACACTAGTCCCACCTGCCTGCTCTTGGCCCATATCCCTCGAAACCTATCCTAACTATGTACCTGTCTAAATGTTTATTAAACATTGCGATAGTACCTGCAAATCATAGGGGCAGAAGTAGACCATTCGGTCCATTGAGTCTACTTTGCCATTCAATCATGGCTGATCTATCTTTCCCTCTCAACCCGATTCTCCTGCCTTCTGCCCATAACCCCTGACACTGTTACTGTTCAAGAGTCTATCAATCTCTGCCTTTATAAATACCCAATGCCAAGTCACAGCACTTTGTCCTTTAGTGTATTAATCAGCATCAGTAGTTTTTTGTTTCTGCATTATGTAAAAGGTGATTATAAAGATCGATGCATAAAATAGATATGTTTTGTTTTTCAGGGAAATGGGAAGTAGAAGAAATGAAAGACACCAAACTCGAGGGAGATAAAGGACTCGTTCTCAAAACTCGTGCAAAGCATCATGCCATCGCATCTTCTTTGGACCACCCGTTTGTCTTTGACGATAAGCCACTATTTCTTCAGTAAGTATCTCGCTATTGTGCAAGTCTTGCCTTGTGGACAGCAAGTAAGTTCATAAGCATTAGGAGCAGAATTAGATCATTTGGCTCATCGAGTCTACCCCGCCATTCAATCATGGCTGATCTATTTTTCTCTCACCCCAATTCTCCTGCCTTTTCCCCATAGCCCCTGATACCCGTACTAATCAACAATCTCTCAATCTCCTCCTTAAAAATGCCAAATGGCTTGGCCTCCACCGCCATCTGTGGCAATGAATTCCTCAGATTCGCCACCCTTTGACTAAATAAATTCCTCCTTGTTTTTCTAAAGAATGTTCTTTTATTCTGAGTCTGTGCCCTCCGGTCCTAGACCCTCACACTAGTGGAAACATCCTCCACATTCGCTCTACCCATGCCCTTCACTTTCACTATGAGAGTAAGAATTTCATGATTCCAGTGCATATGCAGTCTGGTACAAATAAACAGTCCTGAACACGTGTAAATTATCACTTTCTCTTTTCAATCTTCCTTTTAGTGAGGCATTCATCCACCCTTCCTCGCACTTGACCCAAGTGGGTACTGGGAAAATCTGTAAACTCCATACAGACCGCAACCGTGGTCAGGATCAAACCTAGGTCTCTGACGTTGTGAGGCAACAAATCTAGCACTGCGCCACTGTTTTGCTCAAAGTTGCTGACCTAAGCCTGCTCGCATTTGGCCCAGTTCCTTCCAAACTTTTCTTGTCCATGTCTGTCCCAGTATCTTTTAAATGTCATAATTGTACCCGCCTCTACCTCTTCCTCCAACTAGCCGTTGGGCGTTACCTGGGAGTTTTATTTTAGTGATGTTTTAATGAGGTGCAGCTCATCGGTAGAGTTGCTGCCTCACTGCTCCAGAGACCCAGGTTCAATCCTGTCTGCAGGTGTTGTCTGTACGAAGTTTGTACAATCTCCCTGTGACCGTGTGGGTTTCATACGGATACCACCGGGTTCCCACCCACACTTCAAAGACCCGCAAGTTTGTAGTTTAATTGGCTCCTGTAAATTGTCCCTAGGGTGTAGGATCGAACTAGTGTATGAGTGATCGCTGGTCAGCATGAACTCTTGGGCCAAAGGGCCTGTATCACTAAACTAAACTTTCCAATATTTCAATTTGATAAAGTGCAGTTCGTGGAAGCTTGTTCATTGTTACAATAAAAAAGATTTTTCAAGGCTTTTATGCTGAGCTAAATTTTACTTTTCTCCAAAAATGTCAGGTATGAAGTGAATTTTCAGAATGGAATTGAATGTGGTGGAGCATACATCAAATTATTGTCAAAAACTAAAGACATGATTCTGGTGAGTGAAATTTATTTGCGATTCATGTCTGAGAATTGCAAAGATTCCTCTTATTTGTATCCTGCCACTTGTGATTTAACAATCTCTTAGATTGCGCATCGACACAAAATGCTGGAGAGAAGGAATGGGTGTTTTGGGTCGAGACCCTTCTTAGATTGCGCAGTGATTGCTTGATTTTTTTCCCAAACTTAATTACCATTCTACAGTCTGATGGAAGACAAATGGTACATTGGCCTTTCCTGCAAGAGGATTGGAATACAAAAATAGGTATTTGCTCTGATCACAAGGGCAATTGTTTCCAATGAACGTTTTGCCACTTGTACCTCGGTACGGTGAAATTCTTTGTTGCATAATATCTTGCAGCAGACTTCACCTAGGCATTACACAGAGAGTCGCCACGTTTCAGGCGCCAACAAGGTTTTTAAAATTCTTAGCACAGTCCTGTCTTCCAGGCAAACCAGGCTTGCCACCGCACATGGCCGCAGGTGGCCCCCTGCCAGGTCCCTCTTTGTTCTCAACAGGCCCCCTCGCAAGATCCTTGGTACTCGGTAGCCCCCCGTAGGGCCCCGTCTTCAAACTTGTAGTTTCAATGGGTTGATAGATTCTAAATGTGTAGGAAGGAACTGCAGTTGCTGGTTTACACCAAGGATAGACACTAGAAAAATAGGTGCAGGAGTAGGTCACTCGGCCCTTCGAGCCAGCACCACATTCAATATGATCACCGCTGATCATCTAAAATCAGTACCTGCTTTTTCCCCATATCACTTGCTTCCTTTAGCCCTAAGAGCTAAATACTGTTTAACTCTCATGAAAACATCCAGTGAATTGTGTCCAATTCCACAGATTCACAACTCTCTGGGTGAAGAAGTTTTTCCTCATCTCATCCTAAATGGCCTGCCCCATATTCTTAAACTGTGACACCTGGTTCTGGCCTCCCCTAACATCGGGAACATTTTTCCTGCATCTAGTCTGTCCAATCCCTTAAGAATTTTATGTTTCTATAAGATTGCCTCTCATCCGTCTAAATTCCAGTAAATACAAGCCCAGTCGACCCATTCTTTCATCATACGTCAGTCCCGCCATCTCGGGAATTAACCTTGTGAACTTGCGCTGAACTCACTCAATGGCAATAATGTCCTTGGATTAGGAGACCAAAATTGCACAAACTACTCCAGGTGTGGTCTCACCAGGGCCCTGTACAACTGTAGTAGGACCTCCTTGTTCCTAAACTCAAATCCTCTCACAATGGAGGCCAACATGCCATAAGATTTTTTCCCCTGCTTGCTTATTTTCAGTGTCTGATGTATAAGCATACCCAGGTCTCATTGCACCTCCCCTTTTCCTAATCTTACCCCATTCAGATAAAAATCTGCCTGCCTGCTCTTGACACCAAAGTGGGTAACCTCACATTTATCCACATTATACTGCATCGGCCCACTCATCCAAGTCACCCTGCAGTCTCATCGCAGCTTACACTGCCACCCAGTTCTGAGTCATCCGCAAACTTGGAGGTGTCACATTTAATTCCCTCGTCGAAATCTGGGGTCCCAGCACCGAGCCTTGCGGCACTCCACTAGTCACTGCCTGCCATTCTAAAAAGGACCTGGTAATTCCTACTCTTTACTTCCTGTCTGCCAACCAGTTCTCTATCCGTGTCAATACCCTACCCCCAATACCATGTGCTCTAATTTTGCACACTAATCTCTTGTGTGGGACCTTGTCAAGTGCTTTTTGAAAGTCCAGATACACCATATCCACTGGCTCTCCCTTATCCATTCTACTTGTTACATCCTCAAAAAACTCCAGAAGATTAGTCAAGTGTGATTTTCCCTTCTTAAATCCATGCTGACTTTGACACTGCTTTCCAAATGCGCTGCTATAACATCTTTAACAATCGACTCGAGCATCTCCCCCCCCCCCCCCCCGCCCCTACCGATGTTAGGGTGACTGATCTATAATTCCCTGTTTTCACTCCCACTTTCTTAAAAAGTTGGATTATATTGGCTACTCTCCAGTCCACAGGAACTGATCCAGAGTCGAGAGAATATTGGAAAATAATTACCAATGCATCGATAATTTCTAGGGCCATCTCCTTGAGTACTCTGGGATGCAGACTATCAGACCCTGGGGATTTATCTGCCTTCAGTCCCTAACACCATTTCCTGACTAATGTAGATTCCCTTCAGTTCCTCCCTCCCACTAGATCCTCAGTCTCCTAGTATTTCTGGGAGAATGTTTGTGTCTTCCTTAGTAAAGACAGAACCAAGTACTCGTTTAACTGTTCTGCCATTTCCTTGTTTCCCCATTATAAATTCACCTGTCTCTGATTAGAAGGGACCTACATTTGTCTTCACTAATCTTTTCCTTTTTACATATCTAAAGAAGCTTTTAGAGTCGGTTTTTATATTCCCCGCAAGCTTTCTTTCATGCTCTTTCTTCCCCCACCCCAATTAATCCCTTTGTCCTCCTCTGTTGAATTCTAAATTTCTCCCAGACCTCTCACACAAACTGCTGGAGTAACTCAGCGGGTCAGGCTGCATCTCTGGAGAAAATAGTTTGGGTGACGTTTCGGATCGGGATTCACGCAGTTTCTAATGTGGTTTGTCATCTTTCCTCAGGAGAAGTTTCATGACAAAACCCCGTATACCATTATGTTTGGTCCAGACAAGTGTGGTGAAGATTACAAACTCCACTTCATCATCAGGCACAAGAACCCCAAAACGGGCGAGGTTGAGGAGAAGCATGCCAAACGTCCTGATGTGGACCTCAAAAGCTACTACACAGATAAGAAGACCCATCTCTACACCCTGGGTATGCACGTCAAGCGCTCTTTTCCCCTCCCACAATAGTCTGGACACAGCCATCACACAAACCAACCTCCCTTCCATTGACTCCATCTACAGTTCACGCTGCCTCGGCAAGGCCACCAGCATAAACATGTGCCAGTCTCACTCCCTCTTCTCCCCTCAACCATCAGGCTAGAAGTGTGAAAGCGCACACCTCCAGATTCAAGGACCTTGTCTTCCCAGCTATTATCAGGCAACTGAACCATCCTCTCACCAACTAGAGTTTAGTCTTGACCTCCCAACCATCTCATTGGAGACCCTCGGACTATCTTTAATCTGACTTTTCTGGACTTTAACTTGCACTAAACATTATTCCCTTTATCCTGTATCTGTACACTGCGGACGGCTCGATTGTAATCATGTATAGTCCTTCCGTTGACGGGTTAGCATGCAACAAAAGATTGATAATAAGCTTTTCATAAGAACAAGAATAATAAGAACAAGCCCCTGCTGCAAGCAACACTCTCACCACTCAGGCATCATAATTCAGCAGCATAACAGGCCTATAAACACAATACACATAGATTAGCTAATAAACAAAAAATAATAACCCCGATTCTAGTGCAAAAAACCCCAAAGTCCTTGGTGCAACTGAGCTATAGTTGAGGTTAGTGTTGTGCAGTGTTCAAATGTCTTTAGACACTTTGGAGACACAGTAGGGACAGTTTTACAACTTGGAATGTGATGGGAAACCGGAGCACCCGGTGAAAACCCACGCAGTCACAGGCTCAGCGAGAACGTACAAACTCCATAGAGACAGCACCCGTGGTCGGGATCGAACCCAGGTCTCTAGCGCTGTAAGGCAGCAATTGGAGGCGTGGGTTTGAATCCCACTTCTGACAACATGTTTTGAAATCACTTAATTACAAAGTGTTAGATGAACCACAAGGCTTTTATTAACACATATGCAGAGAGAATAATATATAGTATCAACTTACAGAGCTAGGGACAACAGTAACTGCATTCCCTATCCAAGTACCGCACTGGATTACATAGCATGGTGGAATATGTATCATGCATAGTATATGTGATGAAGATTATATTGGCAGAGATTAATATGTTTAATCTACAGCAACTCTACCGCTGCACCACTGAGCTACTTTAATCTAAGTCTGTTGGTTAGACTCATAGTTATGCAGGATGGAAACAGGCTCAACATGTCCATACTGTTCAAGATTCCCCATTAATTTATTCCAATTTGCCTGCATTTGGTCCGTATCCTTCTAAATCTTTCTTGCACATGCACAACACGCACGTCCAAGTGTCTTTTAAATGTTGTTACAGTACCTGCCTCACCTACCTGCATGTATGGGTTCCATATATAACATATGGAATATATAACATATATAACAACTCATTCCATACATCCATCACTCTCTGAGGGGAAACAAAGTGCCCCTCAGGATCTTATTAAACCTTAAACTTCTCACTTTAAACATATGCACTCCAGTTTTGCCCTGGATAAAAACCTGTCGGAAAAGTTGTCTGGAAGATGATGTGCCTGGACCTGAAGGTCACGTTTTTCAGACTCCTGTACCTTCGTGGTGGTAGCAATGTGAGATGAGAGTGTGGCCAAGGTGGTGTGGGTCTTTGCATGCTGCCTCTTTCAAACAATCGGCCATTTGAGTAGGTTTTGACAATCTAGTGTATATCTGCATAAATTTACCAAGTGAAGTACTTGTCCACCACCGATTTTTCTGGCAACTGGTGATCCGGCCCTTCCCCCCCCCCCCCCCCCCACCCCACCCTTGCGGCCGGGGCTCTGGGACTCCAGGCTGACCGGAGCTGGCAGATTTGTTCCCATAGCCGACTTCTGAGGCCAACATGCGGGTCGGTAGCTCGGCCCTTTGACGGCTTAGGCAACCGTTCCAGTACCATTAAACTCCTCTTGGAGGCCGTGACCTCCGTTGATCTGGCAAAACGGATAATCCAGGAAGGGTCCGGAAATTCGGTGGTGGACCTGTATTGTAAATGTGTTTAGCTGATATTAATTTATTTTCCTCCTCTTGCAGTGGTCAACCCTGACAATTCATTTCAGGTTCTGATTGACCAAACGGTGGTGAACAGTGGCAACCTGCTGCAGGATATGACTCCAGCGATTAACCCACCGAAAGAGATCGAAGATCCTGATGATCAGAAACCAGAAGACTGGGACGAGAGATCAAAAATATCCGATCCTGACGCCGTCAAACCCGATGACTGGTGAGTGATTGGTATCAATGTCTACCTCGATACAGTGAAAAGGACATAAAGTGCTAGAGTAACGAATAGTGAAAGGCCGAGTCGGAGTGGATGTGGAGAGAATGTTTCTACTAGTGGGAGAGTCTTGGACCGGAGGGCACAGTTTCAGAATAAAAGGACGTACCTTTAGAATGGAGTTGAGGTGCAATTTCTTTTGCTGGAGGGTAGTGACTCTGCGGAATTCATTGCCACAGATGGCGGTGAAGGTCAAGTCATTTGGTATTTTTAATGCAGGGGTGTCAGGGGTTGTGAGGAGAAGGCAGAAGAATGGGGTTGAGAGGGAAAGATAGATCAGCCATGATTGAGTAGACTCAATGGGCCGAATGGCCTAATTCTGCTCCTGTGACTTATGAACGTAGCGGGTCAGGCAGCGTCCCTGGAGAACATGCAAAGGTGATGTTTCCAGTTGGGACTTTTCTTTAATTGACTCAACGTCACCTATCTTCCAACTTTCTTTCTCGCTCCCTCCCCCCAACCCCTGCAATCAGTCCACAGAAGGGTCCTGACCAGAAACATTGCCTATCCATGTTCTCCAGAGATGCTGCCTGACTCGCTGAGTTACTCCAGCAATTTGTGTCCCTTTGTGTATTATCCAGTTCCTTGGTTCTAGATACATTGAAACTTTGTTCTGCATGTAATTTAGTAAAAGCACAATCATACTTAAGTACAAGAGTGACGTGTTTGTTGTGTAAGAACAGTCTATTTCTCCTGCGGTGGTACACGAAGTGTCGCTGCATTTCAGATGCCATCGTAGCATCATAGAGCCATACAGCACAGAAACAGGCCCTTCACCCCAAAATGCCCATGCCAACCAAGATGCCCCATCTATGCTACTTCCACCTGCCTACGTTTGACCCATGTCACTCTCAATCTGTGGTATCCATGTACCTGTTCAAATGTCTTTTAAATAATGTTACAGTACCTGACTCAACTACCTTCGCCAGCAGCGCGTTCCATAGACCAACACCTGTCTAATGTCCAAGTCTTGTTTGTCTTCGTTGGTTCCCTTTTTCTATTCCTAATACATACTTCAATTCTTCTTACACTTCTAGTGTCAGATTGTTTTCTCTGGAATGCTGGAGGCTGTGGGGAGACCTGATAGAAGCATGTAAAATTATGAGAGGCATTATTTTAGATAGGGTAGGCAGAGCCTTTTTTTCCCCAAGGGTGAAAAAATTAAATACCGGAGGGCATAGTTTAAAGGAGATGAGCGAGTAGTGGGTACCTGGAATGCTCTGCCAGGGGTAATGGTGGAGACAGATCACGAGCAGGCATATCAGAGTTAGTCTTGGCATCATATTCAGCATGGACATTGTGAGTCGAAAGGCCTGTGCCTATGCTGTACTGTTCTATGTTGGTTTAGCTTATTGGCACGTGTAACAAGGTACAGTGAAAAGCTTTTTTGTTGCATGCTATCCAGTCAGTGGAAAGACTATAAGTGATTACAATCGAGCCGTCCACAGTGTACAGATACAGGATAAAGGGAATAACGTTTAGTGCAAGGTAGTCTGATTAAAAATAGTCCAAGGGTCTCCAATGAGGTAGGTGGGAGCTCGGGACCGCTGTTTAGTTGGTGAGAGGACAATTCCGTTGCCTGATAACTGCTGGGAAGAAACTGCCCTTACCTAATGGGAGAGGGGAGAGGAGGGAGTGACTGGGGTGAGACTGGTCCTTGATTTTGCTGGGTGAGTGTGGGTTTCCTGTACATGGTTGGGTTTCTGACCTTGTTTCACTTTCAGGGATGAAGATGCTCCTGGCAAGATCCCAGATGACGGTGCGGTGAAACCCGAAGGCTGGCTGGATGACGAGCCTGAGTACATTGCAGATCCTGCCGCTGAGAAACCCGAGGACTGGTAAGCTCTGGTTTTGGCTCCAGCTCTTCAGATAACATAGTGGCTGCCTGTCCGCGTCATATCCTGCAAGCAGAGGCACCGGGTGTGGTGTGCTGTGCTGTTTTGGGTTGTGTGGTTATCAGACCCACACCACCCTGGCCAACCTCTCATTTCACTCCAACAATTGGGAAGAAGGTGCAGGAGTCTGATAACCCCAAAACCTGGCATCTATTGCAGACAGGCTCAGGGGACTATTTATGTACACTTGCTAAGCTATGGTTATACTCTACTGGGCTGTTTAAAAAAATAATTTCATCTGCGTTTGCACATGTCACAATAAAGCACCATTGAAAACGGTGACCGCCGGGTTCAAGAACAGCTTCTGGATTCAGCAGCCAAACAAAATCTTATCACTCTATTGTCAGAGTGAGGCAAAACGCAAATTGGAAGAACAGCATCTCATATTTCGCTTGGGCAGCTTTCAGCCCAGTGGCATGAATATTTTCTCTCACTTCAGGTAGACGACCTGAAACGCCACTTATCCATGTTCTCCAGGATGCAGCCTTATCCGCTAACGTACACCAGCACTTTGTCCTTTTTTGTATTAATCAACATCTGCAGTGTCTTGTTTCTACATTCTTCCCAACAACCATCAGGCTCTTGAACACTACACACAAACCTCAACTATGAGCTATAGACTGTCTTTGGTTATTAATTTATAGAGATTTTTTAAATTATTATTTATGGCACTCTAGACTCTTAGAGATGAGAGGTGTATATAGGGGTAATTTATCTTTATTGTAAATCAACCATTTGACCGGTGGGAATAATGTGGAAAGCCCTCATTCGAAGTGGCTAGTTCAATTTTTGGGTTGCTTATGGATGACATTGCTGAGTTTGCCATTTTCCTTACTGCCTCTGGCTCCAGGGATGAAGAGATGGACGGCGAATGGGAAGCTCCTCAAGTTGCCAACTCAAAGTGCGACTCTGCTCCTGGGTGTGGAGCCTGGAAATTGCCGATGATTGATAACCCGGACTACAAGGGGAAATGGAAAGCCCTAATGATTGACAACCCTGACTACCAGGTAATGCACTGATGGGTGGCAGTTTCCAATAGGGTTTTGCTGTGAAATATTACTCGTTCTCCCAAGGGTCCTTGGTTTAGTTTTAGAGTTTGCATGTTCTCCGCACATCCCAAAGACGTGTGGGTTTGTAGGCTAATTGGCCTCTGTAAATTGTCCCTAGTGTGTAGGGAGTGGATGGGAAAGTGGGATAACATAGAACTATTGTGAATTGATGATCGATGTGTGGACTCTGGTGGGCCGAAAGGTTTATATTTGAAAAACAAAATTGCTGAAATGTTTGAAGAGCATTGACGGGATAGGTCAATTTCAGAAGGATTGATGATAGGGAAATTATGCATAACCAATCTTCTGGAATGTTTTGAGGATGTAACAAGTAGAATGGATAAGGGAGAGCCAGTGGATGTGGTGTATTTGGACTTTCAAAACACCTTTGACAAGGTCCCACATGGGTTTCGTGTGCAAAATTATAGCACATGTTATTGGGGGTAGCGTATTAACATGGATAGAGAACTGGTTGGCAGACAGGAAGCAAAGAGTAGGAATTAAAAGGGCCTTTTCAGAATGGCAGGCAGTGACTAGTGGGGTGCCACAAGGCTCGGTGCTGGGAACCCAGTTATTTACAATTTAAATGATTTAGACTAAGGAATCCAAATTTGCAGATAACACAGCTGGGTGGCAGTGTTAGCTGCGAGGAGGATGCTTTGAAGCTGCAGGGTGACTTGGATAGGTTGGGTGAATGGGCAGATGCATGACAGATGCTGTACAATGTGGATAAATGTGAGGTTATCCACTTTGGTGGCAGGAACAAGAAGGCAGATTATTATCTGAATGGTGTAAGAAGGAACTGCAGATGCTGGTTTAAACTGATGATAAACACAAGGGTCTGAAGAAGGGTCTCGACCCAAAACGTTACCCATTCCTCCTCTCCAGAGATGCTGCCTGATCTGCTGAGTTACTCCAGCTTTTTGCATCTTATCTGAATGGTGTCAGATTAGGAAAAGGGGAGGTGCAACGAGACCTGCGTGTTCTTGTACATCAGTCACTGAAAGTGAGCATGCAGGTACAGCAGGCAGTGAAGAAAGCAAATGGCATGTTGGCCTTCATAGCAAGAGGATTTGAGTTTAGGAGCAAGGAGGCCCTACTCCAGTTGTGCGGGGGCCGTGGTGAGACCACACCTGGAGTATTGTGTGCAGTTTTGGTCTCCTAATTTGAGGAAGGACGTTCTTGCTGTTGAGGGAGTGCAGCGTAGGTTCACCAGGTTAATTCCCGGGATGGCGGGGCTGACATACGATGAAAGAATGAATTGACTGGGCTTATATTCACTGGAATTTAGAAGGATGAGAGGGAATCTTATAGAAATGTATAAAATTCTTAAGGAATTGGACAGGCTAGATGCAGGAAAAATGTTCCCCGTTCGGGGAGTCCAAAATCTGGGGTTAGTTTAAGAATAAGGGGTAGACCATGTAGGACTGAGATGAGGAAACTTTTTCAACCAGAGAGTTGTGAATCTGGAATTCTCTCCCACAGGAGGCAATGGAGGCCAATTCACTGGATATATTCAAGAGAGAGTTAGATATAGCTCTTAGGGCTAATGGAATCAAGGGATATGGGGAGAAAGCAGGAACAGGTAACTGATTTTGGATGATCAGCCATGATCATATTGAATGGTGGTGCTGGCTCGAAGGGCCGAATGGCCTACTTCTGCACCTATTTTCTATGTTCTGAAAGCTGTGAGGTGGAGCTAATTGAACAGCTTACAAAGAACTAGCAACGCTTATTTGGACTCAATAGTTGCTGTGTGTTGTAGGATTCTGCAAGTTTAGTTTAGAGATACAGTGCGGAAACAGGCTCTTCAGCCCAACGAGTCCACGCCGACCAGCGATCACTTTGTGCACTAGCACTATCCTACACACTAGGGGACTATTTACAATTTTACCAAAGCCAATTAAACAAACATGTATATCTTTGGAATGTGGGATGAAAGCAGAGCGCCCGGTGAAATCACATGTGGTTATGGGAGAATGTACAAACTGTATACAGTCGGCACCCGTAGTCAGGATTGAGCTCGCTATACTACTGTGTTATTGTTTGATTGTTATAAAACGATTGTTAATTCTAAATGTTGTCTTGAGATATATCTCTTGCCCATTTTGATATCCATTATACTTCATGACGAACTTTGCTCCTTGTCTGTAATGCTGTCGGTATTCCTGGCAACCATCTAAAAATGAAGTTAGAATTTCTCGATTGCCACATTGATTTTTGGACCGTATTTATTTATTGTTTAGTTTAGAGATAGTGCAGCAACAGGTCCATTGGCCCGCTGAGACCACGCCGACCAGCGATCCCTGTACACTGGCACTATCCTACACACCAGGGGCAATTTACTATTTTAACGAAACCTTTTAACCTGCAAACTTGCACGTCTTTGGAGTATGGGAGGAAGCTGGAGCACCCGGAGGAAATCCATGCAGGTCATGGGGAGAACGAACAAACTCCGTACAGGGTCTCTGGTGCTGTAAGGCAACAGCTCTACTGCTGTGCCACTGTGCTGCCCAAGGTCAAGGTCCTTTTACCACCAGCTCCATAATGTTGCCCACCCAAATCCATTTTCTGTAGCCCACATCTACAGCAAGATGCAGTACAGAACGTCACAGGAGTCCAAGATGCAGTACAGAATGCTACAGAGATCCTTCTTCCCTGTGGCTTTCAAACTACACAACTCCTCCCTCGTCTGTCGTGGGGTAGACTGACCCCCCCTCCCTCTCCCCCATCCCCAATCTTTGCACATCTTTCCAAACCTTTCCACTTGTCACATTAATTTCATGTTTCATGGCTGTATGCAATTTCCCTCCTGGGATAAATAAAGTTCTATCGTATCGTACATTGTTATTGCCACAGACGCTTCCATGCATTCCCGCCTGTCTTGTCCCACAGATGCTGTAAATGTCCATCTATACTCCCCGCTCCCTCAGCAAGGCCACAAGCGTAATCAAGGGCCAGTATCACCTCAGTCACTCCTTCTTCTCCCGTCTCCCATCAGGCAAGAGGTACAGAAGTGTGAAAACACACACCTCCTGGTTCAGGGACAGTTTCTTCCCAGCTGTTAACTGGCAAATAAACTGTCCACTTACCAACTGGAGATTGGTCCCATCATCCACCTCATTGGAGACTCTCGAACTATCTTTAATCAGACTTTACTGGACTTTATCTTGCACTAAACAATATTCCCTTTATCCTGTATCTACACTGTGGCAGGCTTGATTGCAATCATGTAGTCATTCTGCTGACTTCATAGCACGCCGCAAAAAAAGCTTTTTGCTGTACATCTGTACAATAAACTAAACTAAACTTTGCCTTCTCCACCTCTGCGTCCTAACTTGTACCACTCCATCGGTCACCATTCAGTGGCTTACACTGACTGCATGCTAACCCTTGTATAAAGTGCACCTGCTCTTCCTTATATAGAAACATAGAAAATAGTAGGCCATTTGGCCCTTTGAGCCCGCTCCGCCACTCAATATGATCATGGCTGATCATCCACGATCAGTAACCCTGCTTTTCCCCCATATCCCATTATTCCGTTCGTCCTAAGAGCTAAATCTTATTCTCTCTTGAAAACATCCGGTGAATTGGCCTCTACTGCCTTCTGTGGCAGAAAATTCCACAGATTCACAACTCTCTGGATGAAAAAGATTTTCCTCATCTCAGTCCTAAATGGCCTACCCCTTATTCTTAAACTGATTCCTGGTTTTGGACTCTCCCAACATGGGGAACATTTTTCCTGTATTTAGCCTGTCCAATCCCTTGAATTTTATATCGCCTCTCATCCTTCTAAATTCTGGTAAATATAAGCCCAGTCGACCCATTCTTTCTTTATATGTTATGAGAATGCAGGGTGACTGAGAATGCAGGGTGACTTGGACAGGTTGGGGAAGTGGGCAGATGCATAGCAGATGAAGTTTAATGCGGATAAATGTGAGGTTATGCACTTTGGCAGCAAAAACTGGAAGGCAGATTACTATCTAAATGGCGTCAAGTTGGGGAAAGGGGAAGTACAACGGAATCTGGGGGTCCTTGTACATCAGTCTATGAAAGTAAGCATGCAGGCACAGCAGGCAGTGAAGAAAGCGAATGGCATGTTGGCCTTTATAAGAAGAGGAATCGAATATAGGAGCAAGGAGGTCCTTCTGCAGTTGTACAGAGCCCTTGTGAGACCACACCTGGTGTATTGTGTGCAGTTTTGGTCTCCTAATTTGAGGAAGGACATTCTTGCTATTGAGGGAGTGCAGCGTAGGTTTACAAGGTTAATTCCCGGGATGGCGGGACTGTCATATGCTGAGAGAATGGAGCAGCTGGGCTTGTACACTCTGGAATTTAGAAGGATGAGAGGAAATCTCATTGAAACATATAAGACTGTTAAGGGCTTGTACACGCTAGAGGCAGGAAACATGCTCCCGATGTTGGTGGAGTCCAGAATCAGGGACCATAGTTTAAGAATAAGGAGTAAGCCATTTAGAACGGAGACGAGGAACTCACACTCACACTAACCACCCCCCAAACACACAGGTGGGGGTAGGGGGGGAGAGGGAGAAGGGGTGGGGAGAGGGGAGTATGAGAAGAGGGGAGGGGAGAGGAGGAGGAGGAAACGGGAGTGATTTGTGAGGGAAAGGAGAGCGGGGTATGGGGTGAGAGAGGGGGATGGGGAGGGAGGGAGGGGGAGAGGGGAAAGAGTGGGGAGGGATAGTGGAGGGGGGAGAGGAGTGGGGAGGGAGGGGGTGAGGGGTAGGGGGAGTAATGGAAGGGACAGAGTGGTAGGGGGAAGAGAGGTGAAGGGCGGTGGGGGAGCGGGATGGGAGGAGGAGGGTGAGGAGAGGGAGATAGAGAGGGGAGGGGGAGAGATGTGTGGGGGTAGGGGGAGAGAGGTGAAGAGTGGAGGGAGGGGGAAGGGGTGGGGAGGAGGGGAAGGGAGGGTGGGGGAAGAGAAGGATGGGGTGGGAGAGGGAGAGGGGTGGGGGAGGGGGAGGAGAGAGGGATGGGGGAGAGAGGTGTGGGGAGGAGGGAGATGGGGTAGAGGGGTGGGGAGGGAAGGTGAGTGGGAGAGAGGGATGGGAGGGGGAGGAGAGGGAGAGGGGTGAAGAGAGGGAGGAGAGAGGAATGGGGATGGGGAGGGGAGAGAGGTGTGGGGGAAGGATGGGGAGGAGGGAGATGGGGTGGGGGGGAGGAGGAAGAGTGTGGAGGGAGGGGGAGAGAAGTGGAAGAGGGGAGGGAGGGGGAGAGGTGTGGGGGGAGTGGTGGAAGAGGGACAGAGGGGTAGGGGGAAGAGAGGGAAGGGGGTGGGGTAGAGAGTGAAGGGGTGTGTGGGAAAGAGGGATGGGTGGGAGAGATAGAGGGGTGAGGAGAGGGAAACATAGAAATTAGGTGCAGGAGTAGGCCATTCGGCCCTTCGAGCCTGCACCGCCATTCAATATGATCATGGCTGATCATCCAACTCAGTATCCTGTACCTGCCTTCTCTCCATACCCTCTGATCCCTTTAGCCACAAGGGTCACATCTAACTCCCTCTTAAATATAGCCAATGAACTGGCCTCAACTACCATCTGTGGCAGAGAATTCCACAGATTCACCACTCTCTGTGTGAAAAATGTTTTTCTCATCTCGGTCCTAAAGGATTTCCCCCTTATCCTTAAACTGTGACCCCTTGTTCTGGACTTCCCCAACATCGGGAACAATCTTCCTGCATCTAGCCTGTCCAACCCCTTAAGAATTTTGTAAGTTTCTATAAGATCCCCCCTCAATCTTCTAAAATCTAGCGAGTACAAGCCGAGTCTATCCAGTCTTTCTTCATATGAAAGTCCTGACATCCCAGGAATCAGTCTGGTGAACCTTCTCTGTACTCCTATGGCAACAATGTCTTTGAGCATTGGGCATTGTGACATCACACGATGGAACGTTCACCAGGGGCTAGGGCTCCTGCAAAGGCATATGTAAATGGATCCATTCCGATTGGACATATGTGAACATTGGGCATTGTGACATCACACGATGGAACGAATCAAAAGGAAGAAAGACAGGCAGCCGGACGGACGGACGGCGGCAGGCACACAGTTTTATATAATAAGTTAGAAGATATGTGTGTCTGTGTGTAAAAACTATATACACATACATACCTCATCTGCCATGCATCTGCCCACTCACCCAACTTATCCGAGTCACCCTGCAGCCTCAGCATTCTCCTCGCAGCTCACTCTGCCACCTAGCTTTGTGCCATCCGTAAACTTGGAGATGTAGCATTTAATTCCCTCGTCTAAATCGTTAATATATATTGTAAAAAAACCTGGGTCCCAGCACTGAGCCTTGAGGCACCCCACTAGTCACTGCTCTTCTAGTTCTGGCCTTCACTTCAGTAGTCAAGACTCCAATCTCCAGAATTCCCTTTCACATTCGAAAACACAAAGTGCTGTGGTAACTCAGCGGGTCGGGCAGCATCTCTGGAGAACATGGACAGGCGATGTTTCGGGCCGGGACCCCTCTTCACACTGGATCCTGATCTTTAAATGTTAATATATTAAATATAGCAGACTGCACATCCACCCCCCCTCCCCCCCCCCACCACCATCTCCTCCCATATTCCTTTCTCTAGTTTCACAATTTGCTACTCTGAAATTCTTCTGTCTCACCCCTTCTGGTTTAATCTCGGCCTATCAACCCTCCCACCCCCTCTGTGACCCTGTCCACTTGCCAGGCTCTCATCTCTCCCAGCTTTCTTCCCTCACTGCCCCACCCCCAATCGCAATTGGAAGGGTCCTGACCTGAAATGGCACCTATCCATGCTCTCCAGAAATGCTGCCTGACCTGCTGAGTTATTCCTGCTCTTTGTGTCCTTTTGTATAAACCAGCATCTGCTGTTCCTGGTTTCTACATCCAAAATTGGATGTTTGATAATTGGTGTCTTCACTTCAGCAACCAAGACACCAAGCTCAGAATTCCCTGTCGCAGTCTAAAGCATAAACTGCTGAATTGACTCATCAGGTCACGCAGTATCCCCTGGAGGACATGCTTAGGTTATCTTTTGGGTCTTCTGAAGAAGGGCTCTGATCTGAAACGTTGTTTGTCCATTTCCCTCCACAGATGCTGCCTGATTCCAAGTTCCTCCAGCATTTTATGTTCAATACAAGATTCCAGCATCTGCAGTTCATTGTGACATCCTTGCCAATCTATCTTTTTCTCCTTTCATTTATCTTTGCCAGTCTTTTGGTCACCTGATCTAACCTCCACATGTGTCTGTAAATCTTCGCTATCGTCGCTGTGAATTTTAGTGCTTTAGACTTTAGAGATACAGCGTGGAATTGGACCCTTTACCCATCGAGTCTACGCCGACCAGAAATCGCCCTTTAGCACTATCCTACACACACTTGGGTCAATTTACAATATTTTTTCCGAAACCATACCTGCCCGTCTTTGAAGTGTGGGAGGAAACCAGAGTACCCAGAGAAAACCCATGCAGTCACAGGAAGAATGTTCAAACTCCACACAGACAGCACTGTAGCTCAGATTAAACCCAGATCTCTGGCGCTGTGCCACTGTTAAATAAATAGACATTGAGAGTTTGTCTTGTTAATTTATAATTGGTTATCTTTCAGGGTGCCTGGAAACCAAAGAAGATTACTAATCCAAACTACTTTGAAGATCTGCATCCATTCAAGATGACCACATTCAGTGCTGTTGGCTTGGAGCTCTGGTCAATGACGTCTGACATCTTCTTTGACAACTTTATCATCTGCTCCGACAAGGCAGTGGTTGACCAGTGGGCCTATGACAGCTGGGGGCTGAAGAAATCTGCGGAGGGTTCAGCTGAGGTAATGGTGGCGTCTTAACCAATTGCAACACTGTCCCTTTACCCCCATAGACTCCATCCTAGGACCCCAACAGTGTTTCCAGGTGAGGCAGAGGTTGACTTGCACCTCCTCCAACCTCATCTACTGTATCCGCTGTTCCAAGTGTCAACTCCTGTACATCGGCGAGACCAAGCGCAGGCTTGGCGATTGTTTCGCTGAATACCTCTGCTCAGTCCGCCTTAACCTACCCAATCTCGCGGTTGCTCAGCACTTTAACTCCCCCTCCCATTCCCAATCTGACCTTTCTGTCCTGGGCCTCCTCCATTGTCAGAGTGAGGCCCAGCGCAAATTGGAGGAACAGCACCTCATATTTTGCTTACACCCCAGCGGTATGAACATTGACTTCTCTAACTTCAAATAGCCCTTGCTTTCCCTCTCCATTCCTTCCCAGTTCTCCCACCAGTCTTTCTGTCTCCGACTGCATTCTATCTCTGTCCAGCCCACTCCCCAACATCAGTCTGAAGAAGGGTCTCGACCCGAAATGTCACCCATTCTTTCTCCCCAGAGATGCTGCCTCACCCGCTGAGTTACTCCAGAATTTTGTGTCTACCTTTGAGCAGATTAATGAGGTAACAGCAAAGCAAAAGTCTAACTGTCCTCTTGTGTCAGACTTAATAAATGCTGCTGACAACACTTTATTTTAATGGTCTGGTTTCAACATGTTTATCTTTAAACATTCAACGCTTCCAATCTCTAACCATCGCAACCTCCTTAATTGATTTTCATTTTGCTTGTATCTTAAACCCTTTTCTCCCACTCCCTCTCTGATCAAAGCGTAGTGCCCTTTTTTTATGAGCAAGTCATTTTTTGCAAGTTACTTTAACCACAGATCTTCCGAGACTGAAGAAGGGTCCCGACCCGAAATGCCAAGTTCTCCAGAGGTGCTGCCCGACCCGCTAAGTTACTCCATCTTTTAGTGTCTTTTTTGTAAGCCAGCATCTGCAGTTCTTTGCGTTTATTTCTTGCTCTCTTCTAAATTAGCCTTTTAAGCTTCCTCTCTCCACCTCGTCCCTATTTACCATAAACTCATTGATAGAAATTTGACCCTAATTAATCCAATCTAAGAAAACAAATTCTAGATATCGAGTGACATCTGTGAGGGACAATTTAACATCAATTGCCTAAATCATATCCTGGATGCTGTCTGTGTCCCACCTGAACTCTCACCTATTTCTCCCCCCACCCACATTCCTTCCTCTGGCTTCACAATTTGCAACTCTTCAATCCTTTTGTCTCACACCTTCTGTCTTTTCCTCACTGGCCTTTGTCTAACCATATGTCTATCAAATCCCCCCTCACCAGTATTCATCTATTACCTGCTTTGTCCGGCCTTCCTCATACTACCAGATATATGCGCACACACGCACTTAACTTTTTTCTCGTTTATTATATTGTTTACATAGTGCTATGTTTACATATTCTGTGTGCTGCTGCAACTAAGAATTTCATTGTTCTATCTGGGACACACAACAATAATAATCTCTTGACTCTTGTTTCTAGTCGGGGGTGGTTGGACAGCTGATGTCGGCCGCTGAGGAGCGCCCATGGCTCTGGGTTGTCTACATCCTGATCATTGCACTGCCCGTCTTCCTGGTCATTGTGTTCTGCTGCACTGGAAAGGTAGGAGACACCCACACACACACACACACACACACACACACACACACACACACACACACACACACAGGGTGGGGACAATGTGATATTGGTTAGTTTGTGAGCTGCTCTTGTACGGGGTGGTCAGCTGAAGCTATTCAGGTTTGGCCAAATTGGGGTGTCTGTGGTCAGACAGACTGTTCAAGGATAACTTGTCACTTTTCCTCTATACTTGATCATGATCCAGACCTGGGTTTGATCCTGACCTCTGGTGCTGTCTGTCTGGAGTTTGTACGTTCTCCCTGTGACCGTGTGGATTCCCTCCGGGTGCTCCGGTTTCCTCCCACAGACGTGTGGGTTTGTAGGTTAATTGGCCTCTGTAAATTGCCCCCCTCATGTGTAGTGAGTGGATGAGAAAGTGGGGTAACAGTGTGAACGGGTGATCGATGGTCGGTGTGAATTCGGTGGGCTGAATTGCATGGAAACAAACCCTGTCTCTAAACTAAAGTTAATTGTGTCCACACAGAAAGACGCTGCTGCAGAGTACAAAAAGACGGATGCTCCGCAACCTGACGTAAAGGATGAGGAGGGAGAGGAGAAGGAAGAGCAGAAGGAGGCGGAAGAGAAAATTGAGGCAGATGATGAGAAGATGAGTAAGTTGCCTCCGGTTACTTTTGGAAGGAGAACTGAGAGTGGGGAGTGGTTACCCTGAGTGCTACAATGCCACTATTTACCCCACAGCCTACATTTAAGAAGTAATCAAATCATACAGCATGGAAACAGGCCCTTCGGCCTAACTTGGCAATGTCGACCAAGATACTACATCTGCACTCGTCCCACCTACCCATGTTGCCCCATATCTCTCTAAACCTTTCCTATCCATGTGCCTGTCCAAATGTCTTTTAAATGATATTGTACCTGCCTCAACTATCTCCTCTGGCTTGTTCCATATACCCAGCACCCTCTGTGTGCAAATGTTGCCCCTTAGATTCCTATTAAATCTTTGCCCTCCCCCCACCTTAAATGTATGGTTCTTGATACCCTAACCCTTGATAAAAGACTGTGTATTCACCCTATCCCCCTCATGATTTTATATACCTCTACAGAGCTGCGAAGTAGTACGGATTTTCCGTATTTTGTACGAAAATGCGATTAGAATATGGATGTACGATTTTGTGTTGTTAAATACGGATTTTAAATATGGAGTTCAGTTCAGTCTGAAGAAGGTGACCAGAAACGTCACCCATTCCTTCTCTCCAGAGTCGCTGCCTGGTCCGCTCCAGGTTTAAACAGAGCGCTGTCAGTTTAACCCGTGGGAATTTAAACTAAGAGCTGTCGGCTGGAGCGTTGTGGGATCTAAATATAGTGCTACCGGCTGGAGCACTATGGGCTTTACACATAGCGCTGTGGCCACAGTGCTATGGGTCACACACTGTTCAGGAAAATTCTCATATAACAATGAATTCTCATATAACAATTCTCTTTCTCAGTGGAAGTTGAGCCATTGATTATTTTTCAGGCAGTGGTAGAATTCTGGGTAAACCTAGTGGTGAAAGGTTACCAGTGTGATTGCAGTCACATTGGGATTGGCCTTAATTTTACAGAATGGTGGGTGGGCTCAAGGGGGAGAGAGGGATGGGTAGAGAGAGGGAGAGGATGGAGAAGGAGGGAGGGAGGGAAAAAGGAAGGAGGAGAGAGGGAGGGAAAGGGGGAGGGAGGGAGAGGAAAGAGGGAGGGAGAGGATTGGCTTCCAAAATGGCTTCGGCATCATCATTTGGTTCTAAAAGCAGGAAGCAACTGTTCAAACAGCAGTATACAAAGAGATGACAATGAATGCACTGTCAAGTAAGGTGCGTAGAAGACGTCAATTGGTAGCGAAGTTATGCATTCTTGTACTCTTACATGGGTATGATCGCACATGTAAAAAAAAATTCAGCAAAATGGCACCGCGTAAAAATACTGATTTCCTCAGCAAAATACTAATTTTCAGGTACTAGAATACTGAAATGCTCTGACAAAACTTGGCAGCTCTGTCTATAAGATCACCCCTCAGCCTCCTGCACTCCAAATGATAAATTCCTAGTCTGCCCAACATCTCCCTTGAATCCTGGCAACATCCTTGTAAATCTTGTCTACACTCATTGGATAAATTGCCAGCGCAGTATGGGATTCCAGAGCCGCAGCAGTGACAATTCTGGAAGGACCCAAAGAGCCAAGAAATATATTGGACAAGACCCAAAATGCTGGATTAACTAGATGATTAAAACAGTATCTGTAGAGGGAATGGGTTTGGGGTCGGGACCCCTCCATCTGTTTGTATCTTCTGACGACCTGAAACGTCATCTGTCCTTTTCCCTCCATGGATGCTACGTGACCCACTGAATTCCTCCCGCACACTGTCTTTTTCCCCCTCAAGTTTACAGAATCTGCAGTTACTTGTGTCTAGATGCAGACTTTTCTATGGAGTTTTCCATTGGGAGAAGCAGTTTGAAGAATCGATTGTCTACGGCACGTGTGGGGAAAATTAAAAACTAACGTCAACCAGATGCATAAAACAATTATTTTTGTCCTCCAAAATTCCTCTGGGTGCCCCCACATTCCAAAGACATGCAGATTTTTAGGTTAATTGGCCCTCTATAAATTTCCCAGGTGTGTAGGGAATGGATGAAAAAGTGGGATAATATAGAACTAGCGTCAGCACGGTGGCGCAGCAGTAGAGCTGCTGCCTCGTAGCGACAGGATCGCAGATTTGATCCTTACTACGAGTGCTGTCTGTACTGAGTTTGTACGTTCTCCCTGTGACCACATGGGTTTTCTCCGGGTGCCTCCCAAACACCAAAGACGTGCAGGTTTGTAGGTTAATTGGCTTGAGTAAAAATTGTAAATTGTCCTTAATGTGCAGGATAGAGTTGATGTATGGTTGATCGTTGGTCGGCATGGACTCAGTGGGCTGAAGGACCTGTTTTTGCGTTGTATCTCTAAACTAAACAGCGGAAGTATCTTTGTAGTTGGGTAATAGAAGGTGGCATGGATATGATCTGAAGTCGATAAAGTAAATGTTGATTCAAGGGATTTGAAGTGTCTCATCGACAGTGCGTGGATTTCACTCCTCATCTGCAACTGTAAGTCTTAATGAACTTGTTTCAATATTTCAGCTGAAGAAAAGCAGAAGAGTGATACGGAGGAAGCTCCGGGAAATGCGAGCCAGGAAGAGGAGGAGGAGGAGGATGATGATGATGAGGAGGAGGAGGAGGAGGAGGAGAAGAAAGTGACGAGGGAGAAGCCAAGTGCTGAGCAAACTGATGAAGTAAGTCACGGAAGGATGTGTTGCGGGGAGGTAGAGAGGGGATTCTTGTGAGATTTGGTACCTATCGTCGTGTGTAGTTTGGTTTAGTTATTATCACGTACTGAGGTACGGTGTAAAGATTTTTGTTGTGTGCTAACTAGTCAGCAGAAAGATGGTTAGTCAACCCCTCCACTGTGTACAGATAAAGAATATAGGGAATAACGTTTAGTGAAAGGTAATGTCTGAAGTCGATGGGAGGTCAGGGTCGCTCTCAAGTTGGTGATAGAATGAATGAGTTGCCTGATAACAGCTGGGAAGAAACTGTCCCTGAATCTGGAGGTGTGTCTGAATGTATCGTATTCATGGTTTTTACTGTTATATTCCTCGTTCTGTTTTACAGAAAGTGGACAGTGCCAATCTAGAGCCACAAAATGATTGAGATGTTGTGTCATACATCGTTTGGACATGACTCGGGACTTCAAAGGCAAGACCATCATTTCTGGGACTTGAGCTGAACTTTTTACAGGATTTCATAAGACCCACTGCGTGCAACAGTAAATAAAAGCCCTATCCCATACTGACCAAACAATAGGTAGACCCGGTTATTGTATGTGTTTCAGCAAGGACTGCCATCTGAATTGAAATCTGCTTTTGTGTATTCATGACTGTAGAAACAAATTCTTGCATATTTGCAGTCTTAAAACTGGTACATTCGTTCAATTAGTTCCTGGAAATCTTCAGTTAGATTTCACGCTTGCTAAGTTTTAGAAATGCCCACTGAAAGCCAGCCCAGGGGAGGGATAGGGCGGGGGGGGGGGGGGGGGGGGGTAATGGGATTTGATGTAATGGCATAAGCTTGAACTACAGGTTATGTTGCTTTTCTTCCCCCCCCCCAAAAAAAGTCCTCATTGCATGAAATCCTGTTAATTCCAACCCAGACGGTTCCTAGTCTTATGGCCCTGAGAGAGATTCCTGGGATTGGCGGAATGCGCCAACTATTGCAGATGGAATCCATTTCCCTTACACATCCTAATTTGTCTTGAACTTATTCCTGTTGCATCCCCATCGAGGCACATGGAGTAGAGGCTTCACTGGCCCATGCTGCCTTGTCATCAGCTCCCTGAGGGGGGTAGGTGGAGAACCTGCATTTCCCCAGTGTTGTTGGTGTCCTGCTTTCATTTGGCTCCACCCTCTCCTCCGTCTCACCCCCTCCCCCCCCCCCCCCCCCCCCCCCCTGATCAAGGTAAGAAGGGTTAGGGTGGGAGAGTTAAATAATTTGAACACTGACACAGGAGAGCATTGAATGGATGTGCGACAAACAGTATTAATGCTACAATGCAAGTATATGCGTGTACAGGGTGTTTTCATTGCACAGGTCCACCACCGATTTTCCGGCACCCTTGGTTCCAGGGCTTTTCTGGATTATCCATTTGGCAGACCAACAGAGGTCATGGCCTGGGGTGGGGGGAGGGGTGGACCTGTACTACGTAGTTTGTCTTTATATGCAATATCATACCATTACATACCACTGACACTAGGTCAAAAGAAACAAATCTCCAATTAAATAATTTAATGTAATGAGAAAATGACCCATACTCGTTGGTAAAGCATGATTATGTTGTGTCGAGTTTTTGTTTTGCAACTGCCTAGCTCCCAACATCTTTCCCATTGCCACAAACCCAACTGAGCCACTGTACCTGTTTCTTTTCTCCCCTAATTAGAGTAGCTACGCTTTTTAATACCACTCTTTGTTGTCACTGTTTGTGCCATGTTTTATTAATGGTCTTTCTGTCGTGCTGTTGGGAGAATGTGTCCCTGAGATGCACTGGTAAAATGCTTCAATGGGTGAGAGGAGCAAGGGTGAAATTGATCCCCCTCACTCCTGAGTGAAATTTCCAATTCGCTAATTTTCTGGCACATCAAATGGCGAGCAAGCTGTGAGATGCTGGACGTACAAGATTAATTTGGGTGAGGAAGTGCTCGTGATTAATGCATTTATAGACTTCTATTCCAAACCCCGGTCCCTCCTGTTGGAACAGCTAAGTTATTGAAGGGCAGCGTGGGCTTTGTTCAAAATCATTTCCTATTAGCCATGTTCTATTGCACTGAATTGTCCAATTTTTTTTTGTTGTTGTTGCTGCTGCCACTGATTTGAAGAAGTTTCTATGAAGGGATCTAACTCAATTAACCACCATTCATATTCCAATCCCACCTCACCTCTCCAGCCCTGCTGAGCTCCAGAAATATTTAAGATTTGGTTTTTGATTTAACTTTGGTGACTTGTCTTGTTGAACTGTAATTGCATGTAATAGAGTTCATGATTTGTTTTAATCTGATTGATGTCTTACTGTATTCACCGGTAGTTTTGTGCTGGAGATATGGCTATTGTGACCTTGACAGTTGACCTGTGCTCACAATAAGAGTCTGTTTAAGCTGCTCAATGTCCTCAAGGAAAGGCTGGAACATAAATCATGGCATTTACCCATGAAATCATGTCATGATTCCTCCCTTTAGCTGAATATCTCCTTGGTGTTTAAGAGATTCCAATGAGCTACATGGTGATATATTTTCTCTCCTGTTGTGAGGCTTTTACAAGCAGCTGGTCTTCTAAAAGAGGAAACCTTGGCTTTGTTTCCTCAATAACACAGTTGATAATGCCAAGTATGTCTGTGTAGAAACAAAGAACCACAGATTCTGGTTTACAGAAAAAGGTGCAAAGTGCTGGAGTAACAGAGCGGGTCAGGCAGCTTCTCTAGGAGAAAATGGATGGGCAGCATTTCGGGTCGGGACCCTTCAGTCAGAAGAGGGTCACGACCCAAAATGTTGCCTATCCATGTTCTCCAGAGATGTTGCCTGACCCTCTGAGTTACTCCAGCAATCTGCCTGTGATCATTAAAGCTACCATTGTTATAGAAATGTGGTCATATTTTAAATTAAAATACCCAGGAGATACCATCATAAACTTGGCGACACCAAGGTTTTATAACAAACATCACTAGTGAATCCTTGATTAATACTGAGCAGGAGTAACATACTGTGACCATGTGAAACCTTGATCAGTGATACAAGTTCAGCAAATATTACACTTAGGCAAGTCTGACTATCCAATGGAAGATTAATGCAAATTTAACCTTGAGTCTGCAAAGATAGTTTACTGATTTCTTTCAAATTGCAGAATAATATTTCCTTTTCAACATTTAAGGTTTAATGTTTGCTGTTTTTTTAAGAAATATATATGTTTATACTTTTACCACCTAGTTTGCAGGGTTTCCACCACCGATGGATAACTTGATTGAGTAATGTAGACACATTAATCCCTGGATGGTGCAACAGTAGCACATAATGACCCTTTACAAAGATATTTTATAAGTTTTAAAAGTGCTGATTATGTATAGAGATTGGTATTAGATAAAATTGACCGAGTTTGTATCCCAGGTTAAATTATGTTTGAGAGCATCTCCTTACAGGAATGAAGTTCAAGATCATGTGATTAAAATTGATTCCTGCAACTAAACAAAATATTAATTAAAACATGTCTGGCCTCTTCATTGTGCTGACATCCATAATTAAACATGTTTTTTGTTTGCCTTTTATACCTCCAAACATGAAGATGTAAGGTGAAAGGAGCAAAGTTTAAAGGAGATGTGTGGGGCAAGTTTAAAAAAAAAAACAAAAAAAAACTAGACAGTGGTGGGTGTCTGGAATGCGCTGCTGGGATTAGTGGTGATGGCAGATACTATAGTGCCGCATAAAATATATTTAGATAGGCACATGGATATGGAAAAATATGGATTATGTGCAGGCAGATAAGTGTTGGTCTTGGCATCATGTCTGGTACAGATACACAGTGCCCTCCATAATGTTTGGGACAAAGACCCATCATTTATTTTTTTGCCTCTACTCCACAATTTGAGATTTGTAATAGAAAAAATCACATGTGCACATCGTCGGATTTTTGTACATTTTTATTTCACCATGTAGAAATTACAGCAGTGTTTATACATAGTCCCCCCATTTCAGGGCACTATAATGTTTGGGACACAGCAATGTCATGTAAATGAAAGTAGTGATGTTTAGTATTTTGTTGCATATCCTTTGCTTGCAATGACTGCTGAAAGTCTGAGATTCATGGACATCACCAGTTGCTGGGTGTCTTCTCTGGTGATGCTCTGCCAGGCCTGTATTGCAGCTATATTTAGCCTAATCTTGTTTTGGGGGCTAGTCTCCTTCAGTTTCCTCTTTAGCACATAAGGCATGCTCAATTGGGTTCAGTTCGGGTGATTGACTTGGCCACTCAAGACTTTTTTATCTTTGGAAAAACTCCTTTGTTGCTTTAACAGTATGTTTGGGATCATTGTCTTGCTGTAGAATGAACCGCCGGCCAATGGGTTTTGAGGCATTTGTTTGAACTAGAGCAGATCGGATGTTTGTCTACACTTCCAAATTCATTATGCTTCAAACATCAGCAGTTGTATCATCAATGAAGATAAGTGAGCCAGTACCTTCAGCAGCCATACATGCCCAGGCCATAACACCCCCACCACCGTGTTTCACAGATGGGGTGGTATGCTTTGGATCTTGGGCAGTTCCTTCTCTCCTCCATACTTTGCTCTTGCCATCGCTCTGATATAAGTTAATCTTTGTCTTCTCTGTCCACAAGACCTTTTTTCCAGAACTGTGGTTGCTCTTTTCAGTACTTGGCAAACTGTAACCTGACCATCCTATTTTTGTGGCTAACCAGTGGTTTGCATCTTGCAAGGTAGTCTCTGTATTTCTGTTCATGTCAAGACTTCTGCGGACAGTGGTCATTTACAAATGCACACCTGACTCCTTAAGAGTGTTTCTGATCTGTCAGACAGGTGTTTGGGGATTTTTCTTTATTATAGAGAGAATTCTTCAGTCATCAGCTGTGGAGGTCTTCCTTGGCCTGCCAGTCCCTTTGTGACCAGTAAGCGCACCAGTGCTCTCTTTCGTCTTAATGATGTTGGCTGATGTCTCTAACAATTTTATTCTTGTTTCTCAGTCTAATAATGGCTTATTTGACTTTCATTGGTGCAACTTAGTCCTCATGTTGATAAATAGCAATTAAAGTTTCCAAAGGTGATGGAAAGACTGGAGGAAAGACTTGCTGCTGAGAGCTCTCTTATACCTGCATTAAGCAGGCAATTAAACACACCTGAGCAATTACAAACATCTGTGAAGCCATGTGTCCCAAAAATTATGGTGCCCTGAAATGAGGGGAGAGGGAGGAGGAGAGAACTATGTATAAATACAGCTGTAATTTCTACATGGTGAAACCAAAATATATAAAAATGACCTTTAATAAAATCTGACAATGTGCAATTTAACCACATGTGATTTTTTTTCTATTACAAATCTCAAATTGTGGAGTACAGAGGCAAATAAATAAATGATGGGTCTTTGTCCCAAACATTATGGAGGACTGTGGTGGGGCGAAGGGCCTGTTCTTGTGCTGTCCTCTTCTACATTGTTATTTTTCCGTCAAAGATGTAGCTTTACTTGTCGCAGCTTATCAATTTGTTCTCTCATACATATTTTTAGATTAATCCCGTCTAATTCTGCTCCTGTCTGATCTGTCGACCTCCATTCTCTCCTCTATTTAACTTGCTCTTCAAATCTGCTGCTCTGCTGGAGATGTTTTCTAGAGTTGGTACCTCACAGCGCCAGAAACCCAGGGTCGATCCTGACCTTTTTATTGATACAAAATGCTTTTATTCAAAACAAACAAAAATACAGAGTCATAACACGATCAAAGACTGCCTATATTGGCAGTTTACAAATGAACAGTTATCAAATTAATATATCGCCAACTTTATCAACAATGCACTCGACCTCCCGCGGTGACCAGCGTTTATGGAAGGCCTCCAGAGTTCCCGTGGACAACGCTTGTTCTCTCTCCAGGGACACGCCGGCAACGACTTAGACCCAGAAGAAGGGGCAGGCAGCCAACTGGTGTGACCATCGACTACCTGCTGCCTGGACCAGGCCCAGAATAAACTTGAGAAGCAGCCCCTTCAGATATTAATCCTGACCTCGGGTGCTGCCTGTGCCGTGTATGTACATTCTCCCTGTGACCGTGTGGGTTTTCTTCTGGTGATCCAGTTTCCTCCCACATTCCAAAGACGTGCAGGTTAATTGGGTTCAGTTTTTAAAAAACTCTGTAAATTGTCTGTAAAGTGTGTAGGATAGTACTAGTGTACGGGGCGACTGCTGGTCGGTGCAGAACACATGGACGAAGAGCCTGTCTCCGTGCTGTATCTCTAAACTAAACTCTATCAAAACCAGAAAAGTTAAATTCTTTCTTGCAGCCGCAGAAAAGTCCTGTAAACACAAATCTTAAACGAAAGAAAGTTCATTAAATTAAAATAAACCTCAATATTAGTGGAGAAAAAGCATGAAATCTCCAGTACAACCAATACAGTTCCTGGTCTGGTGTCAATCTTCATCTTAAATAAGATTCCACCACCCTATATCCCTTTCAACACTTTGAAGGGATCTCTTCCTCAGCGAGTCCTTTTTTTTTTCTTTTCCCCTCTTCCTACCATTCCCATTTACCTAGGTAGGTTAATTGGCTTCTGTAAGCTGTCCATAGTGTGTAGACACTGTTTCAAATATTAGCCACCTCTTGTTTACTGACCAGCTAAGAGCAGAATGTAGAATATTACAGCTCATGCCGGCAGGGCCGGCCCTTAAGCCCATGTGTCAACCACAGGAACTAGGTCCATTTGCCCATCTTCCTATCCATATATCTATCCAAATGTCTTTTAAGCTTTGTCTTGGAAATGTGGAAGGAAACCTTTGTACATAGGGTGGTGAATAGTTAAGGGTTCTTTCCATGAAAGGTTTTGGAAGAATTCTGGGAAAAAACAACCTGCTGGAGTAACTCAGCAGATAAGACGGCATCTCTGGAGAAGGTGAAGAGGCGACGTTTCCAGTTGGGACAATTCAGTCTGAGTCAGAATTATGGATGTGGAAATGAGGAACTGTGGGTGCTGGTTAATATACAAAAGAACAATGTACTGGAGTAACTCAGCAGGTCAAGCACCATTTCCAGAGATGTTGCCTGACCTGTGATTTACTCCAACACTATGTCCTTTCATAATTCTGGATATTGGAGGAATCCAAGATGTGGGGACTGGGCTACTGATCTTTCTATCCTGTGCCTCCTCAACTCTCAGTGAGGCCACACGCAAATGGGAGTAACTACCTTTTATTTCGCTTGGGCAGCTTTCAACCCAGTCTTTGGAATTCTCTGCCTCAGAGGTCAGTTCTCTGGATACTTTCAAGAGAGAGCTAGATAGGGCTCTTAAAGATAGCGGAGTCAGGGGATATGGGGAGAAGACAGGAATGGGGTACTGATTGGGGATGATCAGCCACGATCACATTGAATGGCGGTGCTGGTTCGAAGGTCCGAATGGCCTACTCCTGCACCTATTGTCTATTGATCTCTCTAATGTTAAGCAACCCTTGCATTTCCTTTCTCTGTGCATCTCCATCATCGTCGTGCAACTAGTTTCACAGTCCTGCTTAATTTCCCCTTCGTTATCTCCTCTTCCACGGCCAACAATGGACCATTGTGGGCTCCACCTTCCCCTGATCATCCCTGGTTTGTTTGTTTCTCAGGCCTTTCATTCATTTGTCCTTTGTACCTCCCCATGTCTCCACTTTCCCTCTCAGTCTGATGAATGGTGGCCATAGGAAGAGCAGCCAGGAACGGAGGAGTTAAATGGTTCACTCTATGTCCCAACTTTCATGAGAAGTAAAGTTCCTGGCACGACTGGGGGAATTCCACTTCCCACGCCCAGACACAGCCCAACTGCGCTGCTCTGCTACTTTCCAAGTCACCCTGCAAAAACTTTTATCCCAACTGCATCACAGAAAGCCCATTATATCCCCACCGGATTAGTCCTTCCCCACCAAAATCTTTAAGGGGGGGGGATTGAGTTAACAACAGACTAGGGGAGTCAACTTTGAGTTAGTTTCCGCGACTCGGGTAAACTTTGGAGCAACTAGTTTCCGCGCTCTGATTGGGCCAAAGTGCGGGTTGGTCGGGGGCGCCGTCACTCAACCCCGTCACGGCAGTTGGTGGATCACGTTTAAAAGGCGGCGTTTTGTGTCGGGTCCGGTGACTGGTGACCGCTCGGGACTGAGCCGAGTGACCGGTGACCGCTCGGGACCGGAAGCCGCTGGTCCCGCGGCGCTGGGCATCGCAAACGCTTCACGGAGCCCACGGCCGCCTTTATCTGATTGGCTGCGCCACTTGGCAATCACGTCCCGGCGCCTTCTACCATTGGCTGCTCGAGCAGCGCCCGCCCACACCCATCTCTCATTGTTCAGAACGGCCGTCAATCAGGCGAGGGGCGGGTGTTCAATGTGATTGGTGAATCAATCGGCGGCCCGCCCTCTTCCGTCGTCGCAATTGGTGAGAGCGTGCGTCAATCAAGCCGCACTGCTGCCCGATAGGTGGAGGGACCCGCCACTCCGCCCTCTGGTTGGGCGGGACCTGCCGTTGATTGGCCCTCCCGTAGCGAAAACGCCCCCTCTCCGCGTCATCATTGGTGCGGACTGTCCGATAGGCCGTGGCGCCTGTCAGTCACCCGCGTCGGCGGCCGTCCATCGAGATGCTGGCGTGGGGGCGGGGGGCAAAATGGAGCGGAGGCCGAGCGGAAAGCCGGGTCGCTGAGGGCCGGCGCTAGCGTGCGAGGGGGTGCCCGTGGATGAGCGCGGTCTGAGGGGGAGCGGCGGCGGCAGTGAGCGGCAGGCCTCAGGCCTCGAGCTTCGGGCCGTAGGCCTCAGCTGCAGCCTGGGCTTCGGGCCCGGGCCATGGCCGAGTTCGCGCTGCCGCGGCATAGCGCGGTGGTGGAGCGGCTCCGCAAACGCATTGAGCTGTGCCGCCGCCACCACTCGGAGTGCGAGGTCCGCTACGAACATGCCGCGGCCGAGCGCCTGGAGCTGGAGCGGCAACACAGCCTGGCGCTGCACCAGCGCTGCCTACAGACCAAGAACAAGCGGGCGGCCAAGCAACGGCCGCAGCCCCCGGCCCCCGCGCCGCCACCGCAGTCACAGCCCGGCTACACCGACAGCCCGCAGCCCGCCGCCGACCAGAGCCGGAGTAGCACCCTGCAGGCGGTGAGTGGCCGCAAGATACTCCCTATCCCTACCCTGGACATCTGTCAGTCTCTGCGGGTGTACTAATTACCTAGAACTGGTTAACTGGAGCTGGTTAACCACCACAAACTAGTTCACAAACTTGTTGAGCAGCACTAGAACTAGTTTACTGGAACTGGTTAACTTGTTAACAGGAAATGGGACAAGAAACTGGTACCAGTACTTGAACTGGTTCTGGAGACCTGGAATGTTAACACGAGTTTGAACTAGTTAACTAGAACACTTGAACTAGTCAACTCGAATTAGTTAACCAGGACTTAAAGTACTTAATTGGTTCTAGTGAACTGGAACTTGTTAACAGGAACTTGAAACAGTTAGTAAGTACTTGAACTAGTTAACTCCCTCCATCAGTTAACTTGTTCAGACCCTAAGTGTCAATTTGGACCAGCTAAATTGTCACTTAGGACACAAAGTGCTGGAGTAGCTTGGATTAATTCTGAGCGGCTCAGGGTGACTTGGCTAACTGGCTGATTTACTCCAGCACTTTGTTTTGTGTGCAAGAAAACAACATCTGCAGACTCTGGTGTCCCCTCCTAAATAGTCACTTACATAGTTTGTAACTTGTAACTCAAGACTTGTTAGCTGCTTCTAACATTTAATCTTTTTACAATGGCCAAGCAGACTACAAGTTGTACAATGGAGACAGAAGGAAATGCAGATGCTGGAATTTGTGGAGGGAATGAGTCTGAGGAAGGGCAGCATCTCTGGAGAGAAGGAATGGGTGACGTTTCGGGTCGAGACCCTTCTTCAGACCCAAAACATCACCCATTCCTTCTCTCCAGAGATGATGGCTGTCCTGCTGAGTTACTCCAGCATTTTGTGTCTACCTTCGATTTAAACCAGCAAAGAAAAATACCGGGCAACTTCCTGGAATGAATGGCTCAAGAAATTAGATCTGCATTCTTTTGGGTTCTCTGAATGAGGGGGAATTGTTGAAATGTATTGAGTCCCAGGGGAGCATGACAGGTTAGATGTTGAAAATAGACACAAAGTGCTGGAGTAACTCACTGGATTAGGTAGCATCTTTTGGGGGGGAAAAGGATGGGTCTTCATTCATAACAAGAGGATTTCAGTATAGGAGCAGAGGGGGTTTTCTGCAGTTGTATAGGGCTCTGATAAGACCACATCTGGAGTATTGTGTACAGTTTTGGTATTCACTGGAGTTTAGAAGGATGAGGGGGAATCTTATAGAAGCATATAAAATTATAAAAGGACTGGACAAGCTAGATGCAGGAAAAATGTTCCCAATGTTGGGCGAGTCCAGAACCAGGGACCACAGGCTTAGAATAAAAGGGAGGCCATTTAAGACTGGGGTGAGAAAAAACGTTTTCACCCAGAGAGTTGTGAATTTGTAGAATTCCCTGCCACCGAGGGCAGTGGAGGCCAAATCACTGGATGGATTTAAGAGAGAGTTAGATAGAGCTCTAGGGGCTAGTGGAATCAAGGGATATGGGGAGAAGGCAGGCACGGGTTATTGATTGGGGACGATCAGTCATGATCGCAATGAATGGCGGTGCTGGCTCGAAGGGCCGAATGGCCTCCTCCTGCACCTATTTCCTATGTTTCTAAGTATCGTTTCAGATCCAAACCCTTCTTCAGACTGAGGTCTGAGTCTCCAGTCAGAAGGTCCCGACCCGAAATGTCACCCATCCTTTTGTTTCCAGAGATGCTGGAAGTTACTCCAGCATTCGATTTAAACCAGCATCTGCAGTTCTTTCCTACACAGAGTGTGAGGAATGGTCCTGACTTGAAACGTCATAAATCCATTCCCTCCACAGATGCTGCCTGACCTGCTGAGTTCCTCCAGCACTGTGTTTTACTCGTATGTCTTACAAAGCCTGTCTTTGTTTAACAATTAAAGATAACTTTGATGCAGTTTAAATCTCTTTGATGCAGTTTACTCAAAATTTAATCGTCCAGATAAAATACTGTTGGAACATGGCAGGTCAGGCAGCATCTGTGGAGAGAATGGACAGAGAACGTTTCGGGTTGGGACCCTTGTACAGGTATTGAGAAATGGAGGAATCTCTGTGCAAGTCCAAGAATCCTTAGAGGTAGCAGCACGAGTAGAGAGACGATGGTTGAAGAATGAAAAGATTTATTGCCCCAAGGACATCCTTGTGTCAGCATTGTTGTTTAAAATGGTAACTGGTTTTGTGTCGGTGCAGATGACTAGGAATCAAAGCTCCATGTGAATGTGTGTTAACTGTGTTTACTTTATGCATATTTGGAGATGCTGCCCCCTTGCTGTGGTGTCTTCTTGTTCCGAATGCAATGCAGTGATCCTTCCTTGCCTAGTCTTGTTCCAAATGCAATGCAGTGATCCTTCCTTGCCTAGTTAGGCCCTCACTCCCCCCCCCCCGCCCAAACTTAGAAAGAGAGAAGGAACAGTATTCTTGATTGGTAAGAGTTTCAAAGATTATGGAGGAAGGCAGGGGAATGGGATTGAGAGGGGAAAATAGACCAGCCTTGATTGAATGACTTGATGGGCTGAATGGTCTCATTCAGCTCCCATGACGTATGGTCTTGCAGTTCCTCAGATTCACACCTTATCTACTTTTCTGCCTGATCCCTTAATGCTTTGTTCACTAAGTGACCATATATTTTTTAATTTATTTATCTCAACCTTGAATAGAAAACAAAGTGGAGACATGAGAGACTGCACATGCTGGAACTTGGAGCAAAAAGCAAACTGCTGGAGGAACTCGGCAGGACAGGCAGCATCTGGCGAGGGAAATGGACAGGCAACGTTTTGGGTCGGAATGCTTCTTCAGACTGATGGAGTCCATCAGTCTGAAGAAGGGTCCTGACCTGAAAATTCACCTATCCACATTCTCCAGAGATGCTGCCTGACCTGCTGGATTACTCCAACGCTTTGTATTTTTTTGTAAACCAGCATTTCCCTGTTTCTACATTCTTCCATAATTTGAACGACATTGTTTAAAAGGATAGTGGAAGACATGACAAGGAAGTTCAAAAGAGAAATGTATGAACATTTGAAAAATGATAGAGTTTGGGCTGCTGGAAAAATTGCTGTTACTAAGATCCAGCATTGATTTCTTGAGCCAAATGCCCTCTTTGGACTTTAGGGACCTTGGAGCTATCGCGCGAAAGCACGCCCTTGGGCCCACCGCGTGTGTGCCGACCAACGATCCCCACACACTAGGGACAATTTTACAATGTTATCAAAGCCAATTAACCTAGAAACCTGTACATCTTTGGTTTGTGGGGGGGGAAAGTAGAGCACCTGAAGGAAACAGGGAGAACGTACAAACTCTGTACAGCTAGCTTCCGTAGTCAGGATCAAACCGGGGTCTCTGGTGCTGTAAGGCAAGAACTCTACTGCTGTGCCACTGTGCAACCCTCCTGTTTTACTCTGTGATTACATGTGAAACTTTTCATAAATTAACTTTGACGAAAGTGCTGATTGAATGTGATGTGCACACAAAATGCTTCAGATTTTTTCTTAAGTCTCAATTTAAAATGAATTATTTGGTTTTAATTTCATGCTTGGCCAGTATTATCATCTATATTGGTTTGTGATGAAGCAATAAAATGATTTGTAAATCGTAATTTTCTGAGCAATAATAATTCACCATTTGACACTTGCCCCATCACACTGTCTTGCAAGAGAATGTAAACAATTGTTGAACCACTTCAATTTAATGCTATCTATGTTTTGCATGTGATGCAAGTTATATTTTTCATTGCTTCTAATAGATTTATACCTTCTATGTTAGTATACGTCGATAGATCCAGTTGAAACACACCTTGGAGACAATTTGGATTTGTGCAAGATTTGTCGGGGCTTTGGAGATGACGCCATAGCGAATAGTGTAATAGATTAAATCAGCACACTTAAATTGAACTCCAAACCTAACATTTTATCCCAGTTGATCAAATTTTAGACACGAGACTACAGGTACTGGAATCTTGTGCAAAACAAAGTGCTGGAGGAACGCAGCAGGTCAGGAAGCATCTGGGGAGGGAATGAAAAGGGTCAGGACCTTTCTTCAGACCAATCTTTGAGTTCATATCAAATTTGAGGTACACCAAATGCTCAGGGAAAAGAGGGTTGGAAACAAAATGTTTTACTGACGGAATAGTTTCTTATTTGGTAGTTCCAGTTTGCACTTTGACACATTTTGCTATGAATGGAATGAAGATTCTTTGAAAAGAAACATCTGGCAGGAGTTTGTGCTGTGAAGCCTTTGCGAGAAACTTGAAATGGAGAGTAGAATGAACCCAAAACAATACTGACACAAATATGATCAGTGAGAGTAAAAATGGTCCCATGAAAATGTTTTGGCAGATCCCTTTTTCCTGTTTATGAATATTTGTATTGCAAACCATGTGGAAATGTTTCATCTATTAAAGATGATTAGTTTAGAGATACAGTGTGGAAACAGGCCCTTCAGCCCAACGAGTCTCCGCTGACCATTGATCACCCGTTCACACTAGTTCTGTTATCCCACTTTCTCATCCACTCGGTAGGAGGCATTTTCCAGACTCCCTACCGACCCGCATGTCTTTGGATGTGGAAGGAAACCGGAGCATCCGGAGAAAACCCATGCGGTCACAGGGAGAACATGGAAATTCCACACAGGTAGCACCCGAGGTCTGGATCGAACCTGGGTCTCTGGAACTGTGAGGCAGCAACCCCACTGGCTGCACCACTGCGTCATTGTGATATCACGGGAATATAAGTATGATTGTATTTGTGTGGAATCTTTGTTGTGGCCACTCCTCAGCTGTGGAAATGAAACTCCCAGCAGAGGCAAATATTTCTCCACTCCTGTTGTGTCTGAGTACTGTACAAACCAGATAAAGCATTACATGTAGCTCACAGGGCTGTTGCAGTGAGAACTGTGGAGTAGTTAAGTGAATGAATTGAGTGTCTTGGACAAGAAGTTGATTGTTTTTGCTTTAACTGTATTTTTTATCTTTTTGTGACTACAGTTAATTAGATTTTTATAAGATGAAGCACAGTTCCTGTAGTGATGCGAAAAATTAACTAAGCATCACAGAAAAATGCATTGGCTAAATAGAGTCACAGAGTATACAGCGCAGAAAAAGGCCAACCCGTCAATGCTGACCTTGATGCCCATCTAAGCTCATCCCATTTCCCCATAAACATCTCCTATTTGTCTGACTGTGTCACATCAGTTAAAATGGTTGGTGCCGTTGTTTGTAACAAAGTGAATATGGTACACCTGGGGAACAAAATACAATGCCCAAAATGCTCACCATGGCCGTCAGCATCTTCGGAGAGAGTACTGTGGCCTGAAAAGTCGTAAAATTGAAACAACTCTTTCTTTTGCAGCAGCTTCTGTTTTGAAAGCAATAAATAACATCTAAGGCGGCACGGTGGCACAGCGATAGAGTTGCTGCCATACGGCGCCAGAGACCAGAGTTCAATCCTGACTACGGGTGCCATCTGTATGGTTTGTACGTTTTCCCTGTGACAGCGTGGGTTTTCTCCGGGTGCTCCTTTTTCCGCCCACACACCAAAGACGTGCAGATTTGCAGGTTAATTAGCTTTGGTAAAAATTT